>NC_046376.1:14717229-14825940 GCF_011125445.2 Fundulus heteroclitus
TAGAGAGAAACAGGGTTAGACTCTGTAACACAGGCCCAAGTTTGTCATCTGTAGGTGAAGATGAAGTTGTTAGCAGCAGTGGCTCGGCAGATACCCCTCCTCAGTCACAACTAAACATAACACCCGGGGAGATTTAGCTACTATGAAGAAAAAATAGAGAATGACCTTAAGGATAAAAGTTGAAATAATGGCAAATAATGCAAAATTGGAGAAAAGTAGGAGAATGTAGCAGAATGAGAGAAAGTGGTAATTATGTTTTCCACCAGCCTAATCCTATGGTAACATAAGTAAGCTCAGGATCACATAAGCCACTCTAAAAATAAGCCTTATCAAAAAGGGAGATTTTAAGCTGGTTTTGAAAGTAGACAGGGTCTATACCTCACAGACTAAATCTGGGAGTTGGTGTCACAGGAGAGGACCCTGATAACAAAGAGATCTGTGTGTTCCATTCTACTTTTAGAGCCTCTTGGAAGGGCCAGCATACCTGCAGTCAGAGAGCAAAGTACCCTGTTAGAGATATATGGAGCAATCAGATCTCCGAGGGATGATGGAGCTCGATTATTAAGAGCTTTATTTATGAGGATTAGAATTACAAATTCTATTCTTGCTTTAACAGGAAGCCGGCCAAAGGAAAGCTAAAATATTATGGAGGTGAAAGAAGGAAATCCTGGAAACCTGTTTATCATGAGATTTAAATTCCAAGTCCTACACAAATATAACACCATGTATTTTTTTTCACTTTATTACCAGAGGCCAATTTAACTCTATCCAGATTAAGTGATTGACAAAGCAGTTTCTTTTTTAAAGACTCTAGTCCAAAGATGAAAACTTCTGTCTTGTCCGAATTTAAAAGCAGAAACGTTTAAATCATCAAGGCTTTTGTCTTCAAAACATGCCTGTAGTCTAAGTAACCTATTGGCTTCATCAGGATTTATGGACAAATATTCTAGCTGAGTATCATCAACATAACAATGAAAATGTAAAACATGGTGTCTGATAATTTTACCTATTGGAGCAATATACATAATAAAGATAACTGGCCCAAGCTCTGATCCCCACTTGACTGGTTTCATTCTTGTCTTACTGGCCAATCTCAGTTCGTTTGCCTTAAATCCTTTAGTTCCCACCCATCCCGTCACAACCGGCATTCCCCAGGGCTCTGTCCTTGGACCCCTACTTTTCATTATTTACATTCATCCTATCAGCAATAGCTTCCAGAAATACACCAATTCAGCATCCATTTTCCATGTTATGCAGATGACACCCAGCTCTATCTTTCACATAAGCCAAGTTCCACACTACCACCATCTTCCCTTGCCTCCTGCCTATACTAAAAAAAATTATGGCTCACTTCCAACACTTTAAACTGAACAGTGAAAAAAAACTGAGATCCTCCTCATAGGACCTAAATCTGTATTTTCCAAAGCAGACCACATCACCCTAGTCCCACAGCAGCACCACTGGCTCTTAGTAAGATTCAGAATATCATTTGAAATCCTTCTGTACACGTTCAAGACCATCCAAAACCTCACTCCCCCCAACCTTTCTGACCTTCAAGTCTAAACTTCAAACTCATCTGTTCACAAGTTCATACTCTCTGTGACTGCCGGTCCACTGTAACTTTTTTTGTTTGCTGTTTTATCTGTATTGCTCTGCTTGTTCTGTACTGTACAGTGTCCTGGAGTATTCTTTTTTTTAAATAAAATGTATTAACCTTGCGGTATTCCACAAGTAGCCCTGGAGTTTAAGAAGATGTATAATTTACATGACGATACGTGTACCTGTGATAGAACAGCAAAAGAAATATATGGAGAAAGCCATACCATACACTATTATGAAAGAAGGCAATATTTTGTGCATTATAAAGTAAGCATTTGATTAATTTATCACACTATGACAGCAAGTATTACCACATTTCAAAAATAACAATTTTCATGTCAGGCTGTTGCATACAAATTCATGTGTTGCTTTTTATATGCAAAAAAAACATGCCATGAGTGAATTAAGCTCATCGTTTCCAAATTAGGCAACGTTTTTTTTTTTCTGCAGCTTGAAAGGACAAATGCTCCTGCAGTGAGGAGTGGGACAACATAACTCCCTTGTTGAAGCAGCTCACTTGGCTTCCTCACATCTGCAGAGGCATAACTTGGCCTGCTCGAATTAGCATATTTATAGATCCAGGCAAATATGGTAGTTAGATTTCAACCATTTTAAAACATGATGTGTGTGATGTGTAATGTTACAGAGCAGAGATTTAGAGGTTCCTTTAATGCTCGCGAAAAGCCTTCAGTCGCCAAAGAATGCATTCTCCAAGGTCAGAGAATAGCACACTAAGCCTGCTGTGTCTTTGCAGGTGGATTCTCTTTTGCATTTACTGCTTCCTTCTGTTGTGTTTTAGCAGCTATCACTGGGCATGTTCTGTTGGCGAAGTTGTCACAACGCCCACACATGAAGGATTCAATGTGGCGGCTGGATTCAGCTCTGTAACAGATGCCACTGAGGGGGTGTTTAGTAAATGAGTCTGTAGCTGGAAAGATAGCAGTGAGAAGTCAGTCTATAGTTTTCCAGTGATAGTAAATATCAGGACGTGTCTATGGTTGCTTCTGGCTGAATTTGCAGTAAAAAAAAAAAGAGGAGATGAGTGAAATAACACAGGGGACAAAACAGAGGATGTCCCGAAAGACTTCCTGTTTCTCTGTGAGGTGGTGAAAGAGCCTGGAGCATTGACAGAGATAATGACTAGAGAAAGAAAATGAATCGATAACCTGAGATGTTGTGCAGAAAATGAAACAATAGGCACACAGGATGTCCACTGATACGATTTGATTGTAGGGCATGAAGTGGATTACTCAAGAGATCTTAAATATTTCTATAGTCAAAGTGTAGTATAGATTACGTAAAGGGCAAAAAAAATGTTTTTGGTCTTTAAATAATGGTAATTTTGCAAGAAGGGACCACAATACTGTTTGGAACAAGTTCCCTGCACCATTAGACCACCACCACCTGCCAGAACCTTTGATAGCAGACAGGAGAGATCCATGCGTTCACATTGTTGCTATCATGGCTGTGGCAGATGTTCCATTTGTGTTGTCAAGTTAATAATCAGCTGTACCTAATAAAGTGGCCGCTGACTGGATGTTTATCTGACATTCCAACATGTTTTTAAGATCCAACATTTATCAGTGTGGATATTAGGTTTTTTTTTCTATTTATATTGTTATTCGTAAAAAAAAAATTGTTGATTTTTTTTTTGTTAGTTGCTTCTGAGTTATTTTTTAAATTTGCAGCGATTATCTAACTATAATAGCTTAAAATTGACACTTGTGTTTAATTTTTGCATGATAAAGAATTACTCTTTAGCATATGCAGTCACATTCCTATTTAGCCAAATTAGAAAAATGTTATACATTTCAGTTCTAAACAAGGACTTTATGAGCTACTGCTGCGGCTATCTGATTCTCCAGCCACTTGCAGACACAGTTCGATACCAAACATGGATTATTAGGCCGGCAGCAAACACAGCAGCCACTTACAACCAAATGGAAGACATTGGCATAAAGTCTGTGTACAAAATAATTCCACATTGATTAAGATAAAATGACAAAACTATATGGAACAATAGGATTAAAATTATGCTTTATTGTAAATCTAAATTACATTAGTGTAATTATTTTAAGACTACACAATAAACCTCTTCAGCATTTACAGTCAGGCAAAAACATTCTCAGTTAGCATTTGTTGGATTAACTAGTATGTTTATTCTCAGGTAGCAGACTCCAGCTCCACCTAAGCACTATTTTTTACTATTTGTAGATACTCTCAGGTTTTCCTCAAGCCCCCTCTGATATGCTGCTGAACCTCATGGTGCTTTCTCTGACAGTAATATATTCTTCATATTCTTTTGAGACATCATCAAATCTCTTACTATACTCATAAGGTAGCTATAATCGTCTTTCTGAAGGCCTCAGACGGCCATTATGAACTCATCATGATGCTAATTCACACTTAAACAGTCACAAGTGATGTTTTAATCACATGCACCCAGGGGTCTGCAACTCCAGTCTTTGAGTGCCACTGTCCTGCAACTTTTGGATGACACCTGCTCCAATGCACCTGAATGAAAAGGCTGAATTACAGCCTTTGGCAAGTCAGCAAGTTTTTGCAAAGGCCTGATCATCAACCACCCGACTATTGAGAGGCGAGCCGAAAGGCAACCACAACGTTTCCCCACAACGGGACCTTTTTACGGTTGAAAAACAGTAATAATGTTGATAATTACTTAATATTACCTGATTAAATTTTTATTACTCAAATGTTTTCATCATCATATTTTATAACAAAGCCCATATAAGCCATTTGAAATAAAATAGTTTTACACTGATTGAGATGGAGTGGGACTACTCTGTAACTAATTATGTATAGGTAGTGTAAAATGATTTCCAACTAAACTACATCTGCATGTATGCCTGCACATGTTCCACAGCAAAATCCTTTTCGTAATCAGACAAGTCTTACACATTTGAAGGGTTTGTTGGAACGACCAAAATCCGATGCACCAATGGCTAAATATGATCGAGTGTGTGTTATTGTTGTTTTTAAAGTCGCATTTGTGAAAAATGCAGAGCGTAGCCCTGTCAGGAGGTTAGAGGAAATTCTAGAAAATCCATATCCACGTCACTGATGACCTTGGCTGGGTCTGTACTGGCTGTTTGGTTGCTCTGGAAACTCTGCCATTATTTGTCTTGGAAATTGCTTTTGGGGCCATAATAAAGTTGGATTTTGTCAACAGTTCCTAGCTCTAGTTTCCCTCCTGAAATTATGGAAAGTAATTATGAAAATATTGTGTCAGGGCAGCATTAAACCTCCTCGGTAAGGCGAGGGTAGAAGTGTGTGCGTTTTTCTTACATTAAATCATTCCACATGATGTGAATCACTTGTTGCTTAAACAACAGGTTCAAAGCCTTTTAAAGCTCGGTTCAGCAGTGGTTATCTGACTTTATTAGAAAGACAAAATCAATTATAACCTTCCAGTATATTAGATCAGTCATTGTGAGAAGAATGATTGCTCTGTTGTTTCAGTCTTTTATAGTCTAACTCTAGTAACAATTTTAACTAACGTCAAGGAAGACAAGGCTAGATGTTAAAAAGATGACACCAAACTCACCAAAATAAGGTTTTATTGCCACAGATGTTTAGATTTAAATTACATTTGTTCATGCACTGACTGAAAGGAAAAAAACTTCAATGTACCTCTAATATTTGCATGATCACATTCTTGCATGTAACTAAAAATGTCCAGAGTTTTTGTTGTAGTTTTGTTTGGATTCACTTTATTTCAGTGTTACCATGTGTTCACTTAAATTATTTCAGCGGACCTCAGAGGAAGAGGTGAGCGAAAAGGCAGAAGGCAGGAGTTTCCAAATGGAAAGCAACAGGTTTCACGATGAAGCCATGCAGCGGTTTTCAGAGATGTGAAAAAACAAAACAAAAAACAGTGCACCTTGGTACTGTTTTATAAAAAATGTTCCATGTGTTTAGGTAGGAGCTTACTTTAACAGTTGCATCAGTTATTTTTCCTGATCTTGCAATCAAGAATTAAGCAGCTGACAGAGATATTTAGATTTTTCAAAACTGTTTTGTTGTGGAAGTCTGTCCTCCTCTAAACTGTTCCATGTAATGAATCACTGTGAAATGTAAATCTAGGCACACAAATCTACGGTCACAGATAAAATTAGAGCAGAAGAGTGCCATCTATAGTCTATATTAAAACACTGCAGATGCGCTCAACTTCACAAACACTGCTGAGCCAATGAGGCACACTGCGACAGCAACAAGTCAACAGACAGAATCTCCTGGTAAAAAAAAATACATAACCCAGCAGCTATTGAAATGATATATTGTACCACAACTGTGTATGCAAAGCAGGAGAGCAGATAGCCTGATATCCTCAAAATGTGTTAACGTGTGTTATTTTACATTTCTTGAAGAGAAGTGTGAAATAACATTTGTTGATTTTTGTTTGATATTCCATGTAGCCTAAATGTCTTAAATGGAACTTAAATTGCTCATCTGAGATTTATTTCATTATTAAATTTAAATACCATAATAAAAATATAATTTGTAGTCAAAGTTATTAAGAGCCACTATGGGAGGTCCAAAGAGCCACTTGCGGCTCCAGAGCCACAGGTTGCAGACCCCTGGTCTATGGACTTGGAATTACAGTTACACTTTTGCATGTGAGTGGGGCTTCCTGGAGAAATCTTTCATGAGACCGTTACCTCCTTATTATAGGTTTTCTTTTGTAGCTTTAATTGTCTTGGTCCGCACATAAATGGGATCTTTTGACAAAATTTCGCCTCCATTATTTTGTATTAGTGCGAACAAGTGATTACAGCTTCACATGAAGTTAGGATTTGTATCAAACATTTAGGGCCTGCGTAATCATAAATCTCCTCTTCTGACTTTTTAATTACTAAACAACGTAAAATAATTATTTAGATTCGTTCTGTTTTATATCAATTCTGCAAGACGTTATGGTAAATTGTGTCTTCCATGTATACTTGAATAACCATTTGTTAAATAGACAATCTTTTAAACAAGGCATATTGTGCCCTTTTTCACAATGCAACATCACGCTTTCTCTAAAGATTATTATGATCAAACATCAAGCTATTCAACTTTAGACACATCCATCAAAAATGTTTTAGAAACTTAACCCCAAATATGTCCTGATGCAGCATCTCCATAATCCAGGTCAAAAATCAGTGCAATGTTGGACTTCCTGAAATGTAACGACCAGCGGCCATCCCTTATGCAGTTTCAGAGTGAGACGTTTGTTCAACTGAGACGTTTATTTTCTATACATTACATCCCAGTGGCAATCCAACCCCAAAATCCATTAAAGCAAAGACTGGTTCACCCCAAAGGTCCGGTTCCAAACGGAGCAATGTTGTGGATGCTGTCAAGTGCCAGGAGGACTGTGACCAGGTAAATATCAGGGAAACAAAGCTGCCTCTGGCCAAAAGGAGGACCCACCGCAGAAGAGCAGCATCATCAGGCCAGTTTCTGCAGATAACGCTCATCTGCAGATCAGACATTACTGTTTTAGGGATGAAGATGCGTGCATCCTGGACAGACAGGATGTGGAAATCTGTAGTCCAACTTGTCCTGTATCTTTGACCTGCTGCTACTATTCCACTGCAATGTGCTTTCCTCTTTAATGTTTTCTTTTCTTACTTTCTGTTTGTGTACAGCACTTTGAAATGTCTTGTTACTGAAATGTACTATTCAGGTAAACTTGCCTTGCTTTGCCTTTATGGACAAGTTAGCACAATTCTTGATTTTCCCAATTAACTCACTGAGCCACTATGCAAAGGCACTGCTTGAAAGGCTTTAAGTTTACCAGTAACTCTTCAGACTGAAGAAGTCTGTTGGAGAAGAGAACCCATCCAGAAGACCTACTCATATTTATTTATTTAATAATAATTGAGTAACATGTAATATTGACACAATGAAGGACAATTACCTGGCATAATCAAGTTGTGATGAAAAATGTGGTTAAAATGTATACGTTTTGTTAATTTAAAAAATGAGGGCAATGTTGCATAATTGCCTAATTTTCTTAATGAAAATTGCAAATATGTGTTGGTAACATTAAGCCCATGTCACAAGCTACTATCAATTAATAAATAATGTTAATTACTATATTTATCCAATTATTGCCCTTTTCTTGCCAAGACTGATCTTGTAACCATCTAGGTGTAAAGGGAAGTGTTGCCTCCTTTCATATTTTAAGCAACAGAACCACGCTAAAGCTTCAAAAGGTTAAAAGGCTTTGTTATACAAAATACTGGAGAAACCCACATTTTTAATGTTTTGATTTTTTTTTTTCTTAATGCATTACTTCCATTTTACATCTGTTGAATTGTGCGACATTTAAAATTGAAGGCTGAAAAATCACACATACCGGTAACTTAAATGTTGGGTTTATTGCATGAATTTATTGTTCTGGTACCTTAGACTGGTCACCATGCTAATTAGTGAAGAACAACAAAAAAGAAAAAAAAAAGAAACGGGTCCAAGAATGTGAAGGCGGAGCTGCTTGCTGCTGACTGTTTAAATTCTACATATTTACATTTACATAAATAGGATGAAGAAAACAAGTACCAATAATGCACATTAAAAAACAATCCTCAATAGAGGATTTAATGTCGCCGTACTTATCTGGACATTGCGCTGCAGACATCATTAGTATAGTAATAAAGGCACTCTGTAATTCATTGTATATATTAAATGGATTTAAATAGAAGAGCTTTCACAGTTTGTACAATACAGCGCTGATCCTGTTTCCAAACAATCCAAAATAACTCACAATTTAACAAGCTAATAATCAATGGCCACTAATGAACAACAAATATGTTAAAACTGATTTTAGTAATCTAAAAAGCAGCATCTTAAAAAAAATTTTTTTTTGTCACATTGTGTCCCAATAACACGCATACAGCACTCTAAATTCAAGGAGTTCTTGGTTGTTATAAAAAAAAAAACATATTAATAGATGGCATATTACTCACCATGGAACCCAGCGCAATGATGAGGAACTAAATACAAACAAACATGGTGGCTGTGAACCCCCTTTTCTAGCTTGTGTACCATTTCAGTGCAGAAATTGTCCTTTACGTTGCCTTTACATGGCCGTGGTGGCTAGCAATGGTAGTGACATTTAAATTCATTTCAGTTGTAGGCAAACCCTAACTCTGCAAGCTTCACCAAGTGTTTCTTCAGGCCTTTGCTGATATTTAAAATCATTAAAAATCCTCAATCATATCCCAGAAACCTTTGGGATATGATGCACTCCTGTAAAATGAACTAAATGGGTCATTTTAGAGACTATGTTTTGATCTTTGGTGTAAAATGTGTCGATCACATATAGATCCTAATAATCCTGCCAGGCACAGAGAAGGCTTCAGGTTAGCAATCAGCCAGTATTTTCAATAACTTACAGACTACAGAGTTATTCAAGGTTTAAAATGTGCATTAAAAACACATAGACGGCATAAAAAATCTATTTGTTAAGAGTTTTTCATACAGGGCCAGGTTGGTTTGGAAACCTTTTGTCTCTTGAATAATGAAATGATTTGAAAAGAACATTTTGTTCATACAATGGGTATGTTGCATGATTTGAAAGAAAGGGACCTAAAAGGAGAAATCAGGAGTAATCTGTGAAGGGGCGACTACTTTTTAATGATCATTTTGCATAGATTTGCATTGGGATTCCAATTTTGCTTTTTTACTTTAGAAATTATTGCATTAAATTTGTCTTGTTACTGAATTGGGCTCAAAAAATATCTTGTCACCTAAAAAGGGTGTTAACTACATTTCTAGGCAGTGTACACCAAAATACACCCAGAGTATTTTATATTACTGCAGTCAATTCAAGTAGCAAAATAGACATCTTGGTAAGTTCTGACATTCTTTTAATGAATGTCTTAATTTCATATCAAATTACTTTCAGGGTTCCTGAAATATCCTATAGAGCATTAAACCTTCCAAACCGTGTCAAAGAGATTCCCACAAAATCTGTCAGTAAGATTTTGAAAGCCTAAACGAAAGAATATATTCACAACATGTGGATAAACAAGTTACCTGTCAAAATAAAGTTCCGATGACATAAAAACAATTACATTACAAACATCTAAAAAAGAGAAGTCCAAAAAAGAAAAGGAAAAACAATCGTCAGCTCTAAGAAATCATCTTCCATAACTTCCAAGAAGGGAAACATTTTAATAAACATGAAAAGTTTTATTTTAAATAGATGAAAAAGAATAAAAAAACTGTTATTCTTTAAACACAAACTGTACAAATCTGTTCTCGGGACATTTAAAAAATTGCAAGTGCTGCTACTTCAGGAAGGAAATCCTCTGATATATATTTATCAAAAATATGCAGCTGCGGGAGCGCTTTTGTTCTTCATCTATCTAGAAAACTTTACAATGCTACAACAAACTCCAAAAATGTGAACGAGGCCTTCTCTTCGACCGCAGCGTTGAGCTTCCACGTCTTAGTTACCCCTGATGTCTCCCTTTCCTCTGATCTCCCATTTAAACTCACTTCCTCTTCACCTTCAGCTGTGCATCCCCTCTTCATCCACCAACTTCTTCTTTCCTCTGCGGCGTCCGTTTCAGTCGACCTTTTCAACTTTCCCGATAATCTTTTCCTCGAAGACGGGCAAGACGGCGTCATCCTCGCGAATCTCTTCGAACACCACCCCGCAGTCGAACTCATCGCTCACCTTCTTGAAATAATATCTGAAAATAGGCAAAAAAAGAGGTTAAAAAAAAGAGGTTTCCACATAGGAAGATGAAACAAATCTGAAATAAGAGTTCCAATGAGAATTGCCTGATTGTCACGTTAATTTTGGGCTTTTAATGATTTAAACTGTTATTTTAACTGTGCTGCCTGGATGGAATAAAATAAACTTCAAACTCTCTTCATTTTTGAAAACAAGAACCAGGAGCAATTTCCTTCTCCTTCACAGAGGGTCCAAACTAAACATACAGGCTTAACTGTATACATACATTCATGCTCTCATTAAGCAAGCTGCAATTCAACCAACAAGCGTTTTGCGCAATTCAGGCCGGATATTTGAATACTTCCTGGGAAAATTGGTCAAGTTTATTTAAACTGCAAGGTTTTACTGTCAAAGACCCGATTTTGAGTTGGAAACTGCAGGAACATCAGCGTCACTGTTCACAGGGATTAGCTTTATGTTGTCTGGTGCTGAATGGGTGCTGGCTGAGAGATAATTATCCACTCACTGCTTTGAAACACATATCTTCAATGGCTGACTGAAAAGTGCAGCTGACAACATGAAAACACCTTTCGAAGAAATGCTTTATGGTCAGACAAGTATGAAGTGGTACTGGTTCATTGCACACAGTGAATAGCCATGTTTTCCAAGAGCCTACTCGATTTTGCCCGCTGTATTCTGATCCGCTCGGCTTTAATCGTCACAAGTTGTTGGCTGGAAGAGGGAAACGCCTCATTGGGGAGGCTTTAGCCCCCATCCCCCGCCCCATGCCCCATCTCTTGTTTGCAACATTAACACTTTAATTAAATCTACGGGAAATGGTAAACAGTAAAAAGAAATAATCATTTTAAATAAAAACATAAATGAAAGGGAAAACATGCAAATGTTTGCATAATTGTATATGCACGATTGTCTTGGATATTTTTTAAGGATAAAATAATCCACTGGGATAAATATCTAGATTACACATCAGATTAAACCAACAATAAAATAAGGCACAGTTTCTCTCTGCCTGCACACGTATTGTGTGTGTTTGCGTGTGTGAGAGAGAGACAGAAGCGGAGAGGGGAGACAAAGCTGTCTGAACTGCTCCAAATTTTGCCCCAAGGAGATATGATTTTGAGTTTTAGGAATTTTTTTGCTTTGGCTATGGCGGGAGCGACGAGAACATTTTAGTAGCTCAAAAGATTTTTAACCACAGTGAAATTATTTTTACAGGTTGAATATTGCAAATTCATGCTGAGTGATATTTAGTCAAAAATCCCAGCTGCATTGGGATACGAGAACATTGGCATTTCCGACAGAACTTGGATTATAAATGCACATTTAAAAACTTTTTGGAATGGGTAAACCCGGCAAAACTGAAACTCCTTGTATGGTCAATCACAAAGCACCAGAGCCAACCATGCTACGTTCTGCTTAAAACCTGGGTTTAAAACAGAAAACAGAGACATTTGAATGAATACTACTAAATCTGCCAAGAAGAATATTTAGTTGGGTACATGTTTATTTTTAAGTCTGTATGTTTAATTTTAGCCATGTTTGGATTAGTGAGAACTCTAATTCAAACGTGAACATCCATATTTCAAAATTCATTGAAGTATGATTATTCCAAGCTTGGAAAAGGAAAGTTCAACTAAATCATTAAAAGCCCAAAGTGAATAAGAATTCATGCCTATGATGGGTTTATGAACATCTAACCTCATTTGTAACTGCCTTAGTTTGAATAAGATTTTGAATTTAAGCAGGATGTCTCTGATAAAAACTTACTTTATAACCAAACTCCTTCCCTGACAAATACCGGTCTACTAGCGTTCAGGTCAGCCGGGCATTTTGAAACCTAAGGAGGGTATTTTATAGACAAAGGCATATAGTATTGCTATGAGTCCCACCTGTAATTTCCTTTCTTTGTAAGAAGTTCTTTAAACTGGCCCAGTGTAACAACCCTCCCTTTGACAGACGTCCTGTACGGTATCAGCTCCTCACAGAAGTAGTAAGCCACGGTAATATTCTCGCAGGCCTGCTTTTTAGTGGCTTTATGTCTGAAAATGTAAAAGAAAGAAAAAAATTGATTAGAAAACACGAAGCTTTCCTTCTGTCCAACACTTTTGCAAATTAGGGTCAAACTGGTCTCTTCTAAAAGCAAAAAAAAAAAAAAAGTTTTATATATGCACAGGACAACTATGCAACTTCATACAACACAAACAGCAGTATAACAAAAACAAATACTAAAATTAAACTATCAAGAATGCATAAACCACACAGGTGTTTTCCTCAACACAATGTTGTGCTCTTAAGAGCGAAAAGACAGTGAGTGAGGTTGTCAGAGGAAACAATGGAGAATATGTTTCAGTCATTATATCTGTTTCAATCTTTCCAATATAATTAAAATACATGGCTTAATTAAACAAAATCAGGGACCCTAATAGAGACGACAATTCTGTCTCAAGTATTAAATCAGGGTATTGTATTGAATTTAATCAACACGGCTTGCTACCTAAAAAAAATATACCAAATACCATTGGCTTGTAAAACTGCATTATAAACTGTGCAGAGCAGTTTGGAGATTGAACAAATCTGCGTTTCCATGAAGAATCTACTTAGACAAAACCGAGTCCCTGTCTCTCTCGTCTCATGTCGCCTGCTCGATTTGCAGCGGTCAGACGAGTGCTTATGTAGGAAAGAACTTTGCAGAAAGCTATTGAAGCACTTTTTTATTAAAATTCATATGATTCAAGCAAGCTCATTAAGTAGTAGGTTTCCTACCTAGAATTGCAATGGAAAATTCAAGGTAATCTTGACACAAAGAGTGCAGGAGCTCCCATCGATTGGTTCACAGAGGAACGGATGGGATTTGCACCCATGAGCTTTGGTTTACAAGACCGACACCTTACCACTTGGCCACCACACCTACTTGCTAACCTAATTGCTCATTGGAGTGAGTGTTCACTCAGTGATGGAAGTGTGCAGGACAGAATGAATATTGGGTCATGTAAAAGATGATCAGCAGCTCCTGTAGAGACATGGACTTCTTAAGTTTTCATAAAAAGCCCAATCTCTGCCAGACCTTTTTAAAGAGTGTCTATGTGTGGGGCCCGTCTGAAGGTTCCAAGAAAGGGTGGTTCATAGGAACCTGAAGGGGGGTTCATTTGATTCAAGAAAGATCATTAAGATGTAGATTTCCTGCCTAGAAATGCAATGGAAAACTCTAAGTAATCTCAAAGCAGAGAGTGCAGGGGCACCCATCGATTGGTTCACAAAGGCAGGGACAGGGTTTGAACCCATGATCGTCAGTTTACAAGACTGATGCCTTACCACTTGGCCACCGCGCCTACATGTGTGGACGAGGCAAGCAACTCAGTGATGGAAGTGCACAGGACAGAATGAATATTGGCCATGTAGGTTGTAAAAGATCAGCAGGACCTGTAGAGACATTGAGTTCTTAAGTTTTCACAAAAAGCTTAGTCTCCGCCCGACTTTCTTTTTAAACAGTGTCTATGTGTGGGGACCTCCTTAGGTCCCAAGAAAGGGTGGTTCATAGGGACATGAAGTGAGGCACACAAGACAAGGTGTTCATATGATTCAAGCAAGCTTATTAAGCAGTAGATTTCCTGCCTAGAACTGCAATGGTAAATTTGAGGTAAAATCTCATTAAAGAGTGTAGGAGCTACCATCAATTGGTTCACAGAGGCACGGACGGGGTTTGAACCCGCGATCTTCGGTTTACGAGACCGACGCCTTACCACTTGGCCACCACGCCTACATGCTGATCTAATTGTTCATTGCAGTGTGGACTGATCCTATTCCGTGGATGAACCAAGCCACTCAGTGATGGAAGTGCACAGGACAGAATGAATATTGGCCATGTAAAAGATGATTGGCAGCTCCTGTAGACACATGGACTTCTTAAGTTTTCATAAAAAAGCACAGTCTCTGCCAGACCTTTTTAAACAGTGTCTAAGTGTGGGGACCCAAGAAAGGGTGATTCATAGGAACCTGAAGTGAGGCACACCAGACAGGGGGGTTCATTTGATTCAAGAAAGATCATTAAGATGTAGATTTCCTGCCTAGAAATGCAATGGAAAACTCTAAGTAATCTCAAAGCAGAGACTGCAGGAGCACCCATCGATTGGTTCACAGAGGCACAGACGGGGTTTGAACCCGCGGTCTTCGGTTTACGAGACCGACGCCTTACCACTTGGCCACCGCGCCTACATGCTGATCTAATTGTTCATTGCAGTGTGGACTGATCCTATTCCGTGGATGAACCAAGCCACTCAGTGATGGAAGTGCACAGGACAGAATGAATATTGGCCATGTAGGTTGGATATTGTAAAAGATCCGCAGCTCCTGTAAAGATATGGACTTGTTGAGTTTTCACAAAAAGCACAGTCTCTGCCGGACTTTCTTTTTAAACAGTGTCTAAGTGTGGGGACCTTCTTAGGTCCCAAGAAAGGGTGGTTCATAGGAACCTGAAGTGAGGCACACCAGGCAAGGTGTTCATTTGATTCAAGCAAGCTTATTAAGCAGTAGATTTCCTGCCTAGAACTGCAATGGAAAACTCTAAGTAATCTCAAAGCAGAGAGTGCCCATCGATTGGTTCACAAAGGAACAGACAGCGTTTGTACCCCTGATCTTCGGTTTACAAGAATGACACTTGGCCACCACGCCTACCTGCTGATCTAATTGTTCGTTGCAGTGTGGACTGATCCTGTGATGTGGATGAGCCAAGCCACTCAGTGATGGAAGTGCATAGGACAGAAGGAATATTGGCCATCTAAAAGATGATCAGCAGCTCCTGTAGACACATGGACTTCTTAAGTTTTCATAAAAAAGCACAGTCTCTGCCAGACCTTTTTAAACAGTGTCTAAGTGTGGGGACCCAAGAAAGGGTGGTTCATAAGAACCTGAAGTGAGGCACACCAGACAAGGTGTTCATATGATGATACACAAGCTCAGTAGATTTCCTGCCTAGAACTCCAATGGAAAATTCAAGGTAATCTCAAAACAAAGAGTGCAGGAACTCCCATCAATTGCTTCACAGAGGCATGGACGGGGTTTGAATCCACAATCTTCGGTTTACGAGACCGATGCCTTACCACTTGGCCACCCGCCTACATGCTGAACTAATTGTTCATTGTAATGTGGACTGATGCTGTGATGTGGATGATCCACTCAGTGATGGAAGTGCATAGGACAGAATGAATATTGGCCATGTAAAAGATGATCAGCAGCTCCAGTAGAGACATGGACTTCTTGAGTTTTCACAAAAAGTCATGTCTCTGCTGGACCTTCTTTTTAAACAGTGTCTAAGTGCGGGGACCTTCTTAGGTCCCAAGAAAGGGTGATTTATAGGAACCTGAAGTGAGGCACACCAGACAAGGTGTTCATTTGATTCAAGCAAGCTTATTAAGTGGTAGATTTCCTGCCTAGAACTGCAATGGAAAATTGTAAGTAATCTCAAAGCAGAGAATGCAGGAGCACCCATCGATTGGTTCACAAAGGCACGGACGGGGTTTGAACCCGCAATCTTCGGTTTACGAGACCGACGCCTTACCACTTGGCCACCGCGCCTACATGCTGATCTAATTGTTCATCCTGTGACATCATTTTCATCTCCACTATCTTAATTAGATTAAGCTCAAGATGGTTCTCACCGTACCAGTAGACCAACCGATCCACTTCCATTGTCCAAAATTGGTATTTTGTTATTGTCTCTTACAGTCCTGTAAGCAAAAATGGTAAATGGCTGATATTTGTGTAGCACATGATCCAGTCTGACAACCTCAAGGCGCTTTACACTACAGTCAGTCATTCACACCTTGACGGAGGTGAGCTGTGTTGGTAGCCACATCTGTCCTGGGGCAGACTGACAGAGGCGAGGCTGCCATATGTGAGCACCAAACATGCCTTCTGATCACTGCCAGCAGGCAATCCAGGTGACATGTGGTGCCCAAGGACTCAACGACTGAGCTGGTCAGAGGAGGGGACCAAACCGCTAACACGCCAATTGCAGGACAAACTCTCTTAAATCCTGCGCCACTGTCGCCCCCAAAAAACAGATTTAAAAAGGTTTATTGGTAAATCTAATAATGACTCTAATGGGGCCTGTAACCAACACGTTGGTGTTGCGTATCACACGACAGTGAATCCATCTGTCTCCTGTTCATCCACAGATGGCAACATGCAAGCGGCGTGACAAGAGATGCCCACTAATCACTATCATCACCAGACTTCCTTCTCACTCAACGAGTTATAACACGACATGTTGACATGACAACAGTGTCGGCAGATTATGTGTCACCCTAAATCAAAATCATTATCTCATCTAAAATAAAAGACGATCTCAGAAATTATAAACAGTCAGAAAAAAAATCTAATTCTTATCACTGCTAAACGGCAAATTAGAGTTGACTGGTCTTACTGCCACTGCCAAGCTGACAAAAAGAAGAAAACAAAAATGTTAAAACGGATGGCTATGAACTTCCTGTTTACATCCCTGAGGAATGCACCATTCTCTTTCTTTTCTTAAAAAATGACCATGTAGTCGTCACTTTGAAAACCACAATTTTAAATTGAGCAAAACTAAATATTTTCCTTATTTTATTACACATGAATCACATCCCGTATCTACCTAATATCCTTTTTTAAGGTTGTGTTTTTTGCAAATCTCAGCAGTTCTCAGTTCTCACGGCTCTAATGGGAAGGCTTCTCCCTCCGGATCTGCCAGGTAATCTGCCTTTCATCTTACTCTAACACATTTCGATGGCTCCCCGCCACCTATTTAGCACCCATCTTAGAGGGAAGTCAAACATCAAACAGAAACATGTTTTTCAGAAAACAACACAAACTGATTTGGTCTGTATCTGCAATACTCTAGCTTCTTTGCTTTTGCTGAAATGGGGAAAAAAAACCTTCCTACTTCCTCCATAATCCTTCTTTCAGCCTTTCTTTCAGGATCTGATCAAATATTTATCAATGTCTGATATTTATATTATTTTTGTTTTTATTGATTTATTGTCTGCCTAGACTTGACAAAGCGTGACAGCCAAGAGGGAAGGCTGGACAACGTAATGTAAATTTCAATCCTTAACTCACTAAAAAAATGTAAATAGCTTAATAAAAGTTATTAAATATTTACAATACATAGGAGTTAATATTTTAATGTAACATATTTATCCATGCACTCTTATAGGAGAAAAATGTCAACTTAAACAAATAAATTCACATTCCTCTAGATAATTTACTAAATTTAAGTTAAACATACATACCAAAAGCATCTCCATTTTTGTTTCTCTTTTTTTGCCAAACACTGGAAAAAAAAAAACTAGAAAGAAAAAGGTGTCTGGCTGAACCTAATCAAACCTCTTCCTATTTCTTTTTCTTTACTAATGGCGGTTGGCAAGCATCAATTCATAAACCTCTCTCTACCTGAATACAAGATTACACCTATTGGCTCTGGAACTACACTGCCCTCTTGTGTGCAAATAATCTAGCTGACAAATTAAAGCCAACATCCCTGAATCAAGAAATCTTTTTATTTATTTTTTCTTTAAAGCAACCCTAAATGCCACTTCCTGCAGCACTTACAGTGCTATCTCTGTTTTAGTATGTCTCTTCCAGCTTCGCACATCTACAGATGTACCTGTTTACTCATTCATCGTTGAGAAAATTACTTACTTTGAACATCAATTCTAAATTTATTCTGCAGATTTTTGTTGTTGTATTTATGTATGAACTTTGACTGGACAGTTCTAAAATCTGACTTTAGAGCACAGAGATAAAACTCCATATTTCCTTATTAAGGGACTTCTGAAGTTGGATAAATCCATTGGATTTTATTTAAGAGATTAAAGGAGGTGCAACGTTTTTAACTAATATTTAAACTCTTTCCTTCCACTGCACAGTTAAGTACTATTTTGTAACTGTCTATTGAATAAAATCCTTATATAATGCATTGATATTTGTAAGTGTAAAAAAAGTTTTGAGCTGTGTGAAAACCTTTGGAAGGCATCGTGTGTCTCTTCAGTTCGGTTGTCAAGTTTTCTATTGGTTGTTTCTAAAGGGCCTAAATGTGCATAATCACCTTGTTAAACCAGTGATAAACAGTGAGGAAACATTTTTAAAAGTACAGTACAGGGACAAGGTTTGGGGCTGTGGCAGTGTTAGTGGTGGGACAACGTGGACATACTCGGGCTCGGAGAGCTCGCCATCTGAAACGGCGGGCACCGCGTTGAGCAGAGGGACTGGTGAAGGCCTGACGGCGGCGCGGCCCCTTTGGATCACCTCCATCACATACCTGAGGGACCAAACAACCACAATTTAGACACAAAAGCTGAAAAAAAGGCAAATAAAAGCAGAACTGTCTGGACAACAGACTGTTTTGATTCCGTTAAGAGACTACATCTCTTAAGTGCACCGACAACTGCGGCATAAAGACGTTTTCTTTCTCGTTACCTTTGCTTAGGCTGCAGCGCTCCAGACTTAATCTTCTCCTCTTCGAGCCGCCGACACACCTCCTCGAGCTGGATGAGTGGGCTGGGAGCTGGGTTAGGAGGCATGGTGGGGTCCTGGATGAATGGGTGGAACGGCTGCACGTTGCTGCGCCCTTGGCCACTGAGGCACGGATGCATCGACCCTGATCTGTCGGAGGAGCTGAGGCGAGACGCCTCGTGGCTCGCAGTCCTCTTGGACCCACTGACACTCCTGAATGTGAAGAATACCAATAACTTCAATTGGGAGAGAAATATGGGAGGTGGTGCTTTCTTTCAAGGTGAGACTTTTTGTCACTTTTAAACTAATCTAATGTGATTTATGGCTTTGTAAAGAAAAAAAAAAGGATCCGCTAACCCATATGGACTTTTTTTATGGTGACCCATTTCTTTCTGTCCTTCCATCAGCCACAACAGGATCTTCTGTTTTTTCTCCGTCTCCTCTGCAGGCCGTGGCGCGTCATAAGCCCTCGTCTCCTCACCTCTCTTGAATGCCCGTTTACACTGAGGCCCACCTTTGCTGCTGCGTAACGAAAGCATACAACTGATACGTAGAAAACAGAGATTCTGGAAACGTAAGGAAGGAATAAACGGATTAAAGCTGCACCACAACCTGAAGCCAATGTGCTCCACCGGGTTGGATATCATGCCGTCTGCATAACTTCGAGGTTTCGAGCTGTAATAGCTCGTCTCCAGGCTCCAGGCAGAGCTGCCGTGCGTACGCGAGGCCCCCTCGGGCTCCGCGGCGCTCGCGTGACTGTGATGCACAGATTTGTGGTGGTACAGATGGCTCGTCTCTCCCTTCGAACCGTGCCTAGCTGAGTGTTTACCCTGGCCCGGCTGCGCCACTCCTCTGACCCCGGAGAAACCGTCCGGAGAGCGAGACTTGGGGGAGTGGCGCCCGGTTCCCGGAGACTCGCAGATGGGCGTCTTCATGACACGCTGGACGTGGTCGTCCAGGATACTTTCTGGGTTTTCCTCGTGAGCGTCTTGGACGGAGGGACTGCTGTATGTGATGTCGGCGTAACGGGGGTTGTAATTCAGTGAATAAGCACTAGGGGGGAATCTTTGACTTGGTAATGACGAGGGCGAGGAAACTTCATCCCCTTCTTCCTCCTTTAATAAAAAAAAAACACATAAAGATAATAATAAAAAAAAAAAAAAATCAAGATCTCTAAACGTGATCGCTTTATACATTTCCATTTTGCCAGTCCGACCTAACTGTACACTCCTATTTCAAATTTGGAGATGGCGGATTCTACCCATAACACTAATAAATGCGTAATTTCTCACTCTGACTGCAGAAGTGTGGAGACAAAGCGTGAGCTCAGCCAATCAGTATGCACACAACACATCTGTGCTCGCTCTGTGTCATGACAACTGCAGCTGATCCAGCTTCAGCTTTGACTGACTGGGACAAAACTGTTCTCTGACAGACTCTGCTCCGGGGGGGGATTTAACGGGCGGGGTGCTACGGGCATTTATAACAGGGGTAGAGAAAAAGATGGAGAAGAGGACGTGCAGGAATGAACAAAAAAAAAAAGTGAATAAATAAATCAGAGGGGAGGGAGAGATTTGTGCATGGCTGGTAATGGGCAAGTTTGATTCTGAATGTTAAACGGGCCTCAGATTACTAAAATACATATTTAGAGATAATAAGGAAACGTATTCACTGCAATCATTTAGGCCACAACAATGTTCACATGCAGCAGGAGGGGTAGGCTATTTTTTTTTATTATCTGGCGAGTCAACGCTCAAAGGTGTTATTATATCAGTTAGGTCAATTATTAAAGTGTAGCTACAGTGAGAGCAATGAATAAAAAGATTTAAAGAGCTGGATGCAGCAAAAAGTTGGAGGAGGACTCAAGTTAATTTTGCCACCACGCTCAGCGAGCAAGTTGGTACACGGGAGGTGACAAAGATAAGAACAACAGCAAAGATGGGCATCTTAAGGCCATGAAGTCTCCATAATTACTGTTAAATACTGTCTACATTCCAGCTGACTATTTGGGACACATACTAGGGGGAAAAAAAACATTTAAAAAAACATCAATATGTAGACTTTTCTAAACTCTGTTGGGAACTGACTGAGCTAATTTGCAACAAAACAGAGAGGGTCTGGCGTAAAAACAAAAGGATACGCGGAAAAGTGCCCCGATCTCATTGTTGGGTAGGGTGGAGGATCTGGAATCCTGTGGGAGTGTATTTAGTTTTTCTTGACTTTTTGAAAAATGTGCCAGAAGATTAAAGTTGTGTTGTGTTGTCAAGAAGTCTTTTCAGCAGGATAATAAATCCAAACCAACAAAGAACTTAAACAAAAAAAAAATAATAATAATAATAATCAAGCCTTGTTCTACAGATATATCAGTCAACAGAAAAGCTGCTGGGCGAGCTACAGAGAAAACCCATGACTGTCAACGAGATGTGCAACAAAAACCTCTTTTCTGTTAAAGTTAAAGGACTGGACTAAGTATCGCCCTACTGTCAAAAATTAGGATTATAGATAATTGTGATACATGCGATTACACCCCCCCCCCCCCCTCCCAATATAGAGATACTGGTTATTGAGGCCATAAAGAAGCAGTTCCTGATGCTTCTTTTAATCACTTTGCTGGAAAATAGGTATTTAATCAATTCAGTGCCACAAAATTGTTATATAATCGTTTTAACATCCAGTAAAAAAAAAAAAATTGGTTCAGGGATCTAGAGAGTTTACTTTTTATTCTGTACTACTTCCTTATGTAACAGCATATTGCTTTATAATTATTTTATGACTAAAGAGCTCAAACCAAAGCTTATTTTTTTCCCTCCTCTGTATAGCCACAGTATTAAGTTGATGAAGGCAGTCATTTCATCTTTACCTCGCGGTTTCAATGAAACAAACCTACAGCTCTGTGATGGCAGCTTGGTTTCCTTTCATAGCCCTCCACATAAATTATCCACCTAGAGAATTAATAGTTGGCAGAGCGTTTACAGGGAGATTTCCTTTGTGGGAACGGCAGCCTTTTCATCGGCGTTCCAAGTGGCATCAAACAGGCCCGGCCCAACGTTCCAGGCTTACAAGTGGCCGAGCGTGCAGGTGCTCCGTCCGATTCATGCGGGAAGCCAGATTGCTGACAGGCCAAGGACGTGATTCATAGGGCCTTTTACTCTTCACTCCAATGGCTGGCCTCGTTTATTTCATTAAGGCCAGACGGATTTACGTCTCCTTTGTTTTTGAATATTAGAAGACTGACGGCTAGGCACACACCTCATTGGCTGGCCCAGAAACAGATGTCACTGGCCCTCGAGTGATATTCAAACCTGATTTTCAGCTATCTACAGTGGGCTTATCAAATTATTCAATAGAAGAGTTAGTAAAATTTTGATATCAATTTTGCACAATTAGGTCTTAAGACTAAATCTTTTCTTACTCCTGGCTGCTTAAACTCATAGTAAATTTTCCTTCCACATTAGAAATAGATCATCTTGTTTTTTTTACTATTACAACTATTACATTAGTCTGATTACTTTAGGTTTCTATCCTAACTATTTTCACCATTTCAAAAAACAAAATCTTCATACATTCAGCTGCAAATTCCAGAAACATGGACATAATTTTACCTACTTAAGTGTGAAATAGAGCTGCACAGTATCCAATCGCAATTGCCATCACAATATATGTGAGAAATGTTGAGATTGCAAAGGACTTTTTGGATGCAACATTTGGGTGGATGTAATATTTAATGTGTTAGCTATTCATGCTCTTCTGGGCCATAGTACATTTAGAAAGGTGAATGGACTCTAAAGTCCCTTAATGGCTTATTAAACAACACTTACTTCAGTGGCAGAATGCTAGAGATCATGCAGTGCGGTGGAGGCATTGTCTAATGGTGAGTGTCTGAAAAACGAGTGTTAATCATAATCGGTATCAACATTTTTGGCAACTTTACTGCAAATAAATATTCTTTTCCAGCCCAAGTGTGAATATCCACAGCAGAGAATCTGCTTGCGCTTTTTTAGAAACAGAACGTGAAACGATCATACCAGTCGGACTCTTCTCAGCCTCTCCTCCAGTTTCTCCTCGGCCTCCCTCTCCCTAAGGACGCCCTCCAGCCTCCCGATCAGCTCGGCGGCGAACCTCTCCGGCTCCACGTGTATATCCTTTGGAATCCGGTTTGTGCGCTGGAGGAAGAAATGTCAGACTGTAAGCTCGCTGTGGAATGTTTTTTCCCACCACCACGAGTGTCTTTCAAGAACAGTTTTAGCACGGTTGACCCCGCACTTCCCATCAGAGGTCGGATTGAGGAAGGGAAGCAGGAAACAATGAAAGAAGGCAGAGCAGAGAGTGTTGCTTCCAAAGGGACTGTGAATTTAAATATGAATTAACCTGCAAGATTTTACACCATCCAAATCTCACAGAAATGATTCAGGGTTGCTGTTGTTTTTTTCCTGGTTAGCTTTTTGATGCTTGCTGCATATGTGCCAAACATTTCTGTTTGTATAAAGTAATTTAATACAAATCTTCTTGTTACAGTTTACATTTCAGAACTGGGCTAATATTATGAAGTTAAGACGTGGGACGCTAACAGACTGCTATCAAAGGAGATGGAAGACTGAAATTAAGCAAAGTAGTAGTTTAAAGGTCATTTATGTAAACAGGTTATTACACCGTTTGCAGTTTTACGTTTTTTAGCTGTTACCGATTTTTCACCTCCCCCCCCCCCCCCCCCCCAAATTATCATTTGAATAATACAGGACATGTGTGACAGCAAAGATAGGAAAAAGTTGGGAATTTATTTATCATGTTGTCATTTTTATGTGAAAAGAAAGCT
This sequence comes from Fundulus heteroclitus, assembly GCF_011125445.2. Taxonomy (NCBI): domain Eukaryota; kingdom Metazoa; phylum Chordata; class Actinopteri; order Cyprinodontiformes; family Fundulidae; genus Fundulus; species Fundulus heteroclitus. The sequence continues at coordinate 14,740,845 of NC_046376.1, forward strand.
GGCATTTTAACAAGGAGGCGTAGACTTTACATTCTCTAAAATAAGGGCTCTAGGTATATTTGCTCCCATGGTAGATGTTTAAATGGCTTTTTAGGAGCATCTTTTTTTTTTTAAAACAAAATGACATTTAAAACAAGATAAATGTGTTTAAGGCGGGAGATGTGAGCATCATGCGCTCTACTGCATAGTAAATTTACACTTAGGACAGTGGGGTGCCATGTGTGGCTTTTTAATTGGACTCTTTACTCCCAGGCCTAATTAGGGCCAGGGTTTTCCCACCAAGCGACAGCATAAAGCTGCAGAGGGAGGCATCAGGCTGTCATAGGGGAGGATTCGTGTCTGCTAGGCTTCAGCGCGCGCAGCTTAGGAAGGCATCAAGCTGCATTTAGACAGCCTTCTCTTTCACCATCAGCTATTCTTATACTCCATCACAGGCGCTGTAACACAGCTGAACTAAAATATGCACATTTCCAATGGCAGAGCAGAGGAAAAATAAGCAGAGACAGACAGTTACAAAGAGAGAGGTGTAGAGGCGGAGAGCGAGGTGGAAGGGAAATATCCCATGAATAACTCACTGGAAAATGAGGTAGTGGCACTCGCCCGTTTGCTTTGGCGCTCTCGTGCATCTCCCGGCGATGCTGTTTGCGGTATCGGTATGGTGGAACACCATCTCTGGAATGAGCAACAAAAGATATTTTCATAAATCATCCTCATGAATAAACAACAGAGGCCGCTTTGAAGCTGAACGTTTCACACTGCGTTCCCTTTCTGAAACAAACACCCAAAAGTGTCTTTGTTCTCCTGTGCGGCAGCAGAGGGATTCTTGCAGCGTTGTGGCTCTACGTTCTGCATCGTAATTGGTCTGGTAGATCACAGCAACGTGTTTCACATGCATGCATGTGTAGCAACCGTCGGACTGGTTCTCCCGATCACCTGTGCCGGATGCTTAGGACCAATTAGCTGATCACAGCATTTTGAAGCACTTTTTTTTGGCCAGCTGTGCACAATTTGAAAGCTCTGGCTCAATTCCTCGCTGCCAACTCGCTGTACCAAAAGGAGATTTTTTAAAATTCGTATCTGCAACTCACAACTAGCTGATTCATTAACAGGCCCTGAAGTTCTTTTTTCTAAGTAATGCAAGATAAAACACTTGGTTTGCTCTCCAGCTTGCAGGTGAACGTTATGGAAAAGAAACATTTACTTTTCCCCTGCATTTTCTCCATCCATATAAACATTTAACTGCATTAATTACGCTATATGTTTTGAGTCCAGTCCAGACGACCCTTTTATGGTTAAAATCGCAGAGTCAGGCAGTGTATAAGCCTGCCGTGATGTAACCACTCCGGTAGAAATGCGCTTTAGCGATACGTACACACTGCTGTCTGTGAGCGAAAGCGTCTCTGCGTCACTGGACATGCTCTGCTGCTCACTGTCATTGGCACTGGTGGCCGGGGCCAGAACATGACCGGCGTTGACGTAGTATGGGTTGATGGGCTCTCGACACGGTCCGTGCCTGTCGACAGAAATAAGAGGAAACAGAAAAAATATTAAAAGGAAATGAAATAAAACTAAATAAATCAGAATTATTTACAAAAAAAAGGTTAACTGAAAGTCAATTTCTTACCCATGCTTGACATCTCGGTTTTTATTTTTTAAGAAAATGATTGCTGTATGGTCTTCTCTATCGAACTCTTTAACATTTTTAGAGCAGCAAGAATTTACAACTATTCATAAAAAATATTAATTAGAATACCTTGTTAAAACAATACTACTTTTTTGCCAAAGACATACATTTTATTTTTGTTTTGTTAATTTTTTAACATATCAGATATAAAACTTAAGATATGAACAATGGTGTTTTTTGAGGCAGAACATCATAAAAATATATATATTTTTTTACCAAGTTGAATTTCTTTTTATAAAGCCACACAATAAAAACAAGACTATATAATTGAGTTTAATTCCCGTTTCTTGTGCTCATTGAGGTTTGCCGGCATCCTTTGTTGTCCATCTCCCTCAAAGTGAGATAACTGGGTTGAAGGTTTTTACTTTGGGCTATTGCAACACTCCATTTGTGATTTTGTTTTCAGACATAGGTTTGGGCCAAACTTACAACTGTTTGACAGATAATTCTAGACAGAAGTTAAGAGTCAGCTCAATGACTCCAAGGAGTCGGGGTCCTCTGCCAGCAACACAAGCTGAAACCAGTCAGCCCTCCCTTGGTGTGCTTGACTATATGGTCTCCTCCAAGAATTTATCTAATTGTATTCAAGTAAACGCACCTGACTGCTACCTTTTCTCTTCAAATCTACAGAAAAGGTAAGCGTGTGCCACGCCCAGTTCTTACATTTTGTTTAATAAATACTGACATCGTGATCTGTTTTGTGGATTTGTACAATTGTCATTAAACATAAACACATTAAGGCTACGTTCACACTCCAGGACACGCAACACAGTAAAGGCTAGATTATGTCCTGATACATAAAGCCCAAGAACCTAGAGAGAGTTAAATACCCCAATTGGCCAACCAGGCAAGACAAATACTTAGATTGTGAGACACCACCACCTTTGTTAACTGCCAGTTAAAGACCTAAACCTTCAACTCAGGTTTTCCCACAATTTAAAATATGAAGCACAGCTTTTTAACCTGCCGTACATCAACAACAAGACAGAGAGTTTATTTGACACCAATCACCGACTTAGCTGAACAGACTCCTTAAAGGGCTCTGCACCCATGAATTATGAATGTTAGGCATCGTTATTCTTTATTCAAATAGGAATTCCCCAAAGCATTTACCCAAAAGCCTTTCTCCCTGCTTGGAATGCAGAGGAGCCAGGAGCTCAAACGAAACCTTCGTGACAAACAGATTTTCATCAGCAACAGTCGGCAGAATAATTTACAGCACTGGGATGGTTAAGGTGCATGATAACTAAAGAATGCACCTTTAATTACAGTTAATGTGGCAGTTGTCTTTTAGTTTGGGCAAAAAAAGAATAACATTGTGAAAGAAAAGAAGTTCTAACTTAGCATTTGACTTAAAAAAAACGACTGTTTGATAATTTAAAAAAATATATCTGAAGTATACAAACTCATTTTCGTAAAGACAATAAATACCCGTGATGGCATAACCATATCAGTATTTAATTTTGTCAGGTATTAAACGTTCAGTGATTCCCAACAGTAAAACCAAATGAATAGCTGGTACGATTCATGCAGTTAAAAAATGGTTATGTGTAATATTGTAGGAGCACCTGTGCCCAACAGGTAAGTTGCAAGGCGCTTATAACAGCTTATTTACACAAACATGTATAACCAAAATCTTTATTTATACAGAAAAGCAACAATTTTCAACATCGGCTAAAATAACATACCGTACTGATTATTACAGATATAAGCTTAATGATGGTCTATAAAATGTTATTCATTATTGTTTTTGCTACAGTCTTAAACAAAAACCTAGAATAAACAGTTTTGCTATATAGCTTTTTTTTTGTAGCGTAACTGGAAATTGAACAAACTGATATTAGCCGGTTATTTAATTGGGTTATCTGCTCAGCTAGCCAGCCTGTAGCTGCATGTTTAACAGAGAAGCCGCTCAACTGCAGTTTTAGAGCCGCGTCACGTTAATAAGGCCCATTTCTAACCATCCCGGTCTGCTCCGCTGTCAACTGGACAGGGAAACCAGTGTGGCGTTAGTTTTGTTATCCGTACACGCCCATTTCCGTTTGCTAGGACTCTCTGAGGACGCCCGCGTGCCGCCCAGATCTCTGTGACCGCACTGACTTTGTGCCGACAGGAACAGTAACAGTCCCAGTCAATGCGTAGCATGGAGCACATAGATCCAGAAGACGATGGATGAGATCACGAGCAGAGGAAGCCCCAACATGTTTTGTTTTCTTAGAAATGCAGCGATATCGTATCGAGACTGTTGACAGAGTGAGGACAATATATATTTTACAACATGGATGCCAAAAACCGCAGTTACTCTGATCAGAAATCACTTTTTTTTCTTTTTTTTCCTTTTAAAAAAAAGGGGAAAAAGGGGGGGAAAGAGAGAAAAAAAGGAAAAAAGAAAAAAAAGGGGAAAACAGAGAAAAAAAGGGAAAAAAAGGAAAAAAAGGGAAAAAAGGAAAAAAAGGAGAAAAAAAGGAAAAAAAGGAGAAAAAAAGGAAGAAAAAAAAAGAAATCACTTTATCCTTTCTTTTCAGTTTCTTTTCTTTTCCACCTCCTCAGAGTGGACAGTGTGTAAACCAAATCATGTTTCACTTGCTTAGAAGCTGTATTGAAAGCTGTTTATCTCTGATTGGGACATTGTTGTTGTTAAACTGTGGTACACATTGTATGAATAAGGGGATTTCTATGGAAGGTCCAAATGGCTCACACCCACAGAGAGGTATGTAAAGGCTTGGATCGGTGTGATGATTTCCACCGGGGCAAATTTATTCTTGTTCTAAGCTAGGGAAAAAGGTAGTGGCCCATAATTAGTCGGCTGAAGTTTTGAAGTTATAAAACGTTTAACCTCAATATACCTTGATATTGCTAACTAGTCCATGTCCATTGGGAAGTCTTCAATTTTCCCCTCTTAGAAGAATAGCTTACATGTTTCATTATTATTTTTAAAAAGAATCTGAGGCAAACAAGCAGGCAACATTATGAATGCTCAGAAGTTAGAAGTTCACAGATTTAGGTAAATTTTATTGCACCAACACTTATAACTAGGGCCGCACGTTATCAGCAACAGATTTAGTTGCGATGCTATTGCATTGAAGGCACTAAGGCTACGTTCACACTGCAGCCTGAAGTGACCCGATTCAGATTTTTTTTGCCCATATGCGACCTGTATCTGATCTTTTTATGACAGTTTGAACGACACAGATCGGATTTTTTCAAATGCGACCTGGGCCACTTGGATATGTGGTCCTGAATCCGATACGTATCTGATCTTTTCAAATGCGACCTGTGTTTGTACGGCCGGGTCGCATTTATCCGACCTGTACGTCACCGATACTCGACAAACGTCACTATTCTGCGTCCTGCTATGCAGAACCGCGAAGAAAGACGACACCCATTGCGGACTACAATGAGAAGAGTAGTCAATGGAGGGAAAGCTCCGGTTAGAAAAGAAATTAATGACCGAAAAGTGCGCGCCAGCATTATAATCCATGTTTACTTCCGCAAACACTGAGGACGCTTGCTACGTGTGACGTCATCGCGTCCTCCAGTGCGCATGCGGGACACTTCGGTTGAACGCGTTCAGTTCACACAGGAGATCACATACAAGTCGCATATATTTGGAAATGTGAACGGACACGCAAAAAAATCTGATTTCACAAAAAAATCGGAATTGAGCATTAAGACCTGCAGTGTGAACGTAGCCTAAGAGTCCATCAAACTGGCAAAATATATTATAAATATGAAGCGCGTGAATGCCTGAATCACTTGCTCTTCTTATAGCATTAACTAATCTAATCTAAGTAATCTAATTATTATTATTATTATTATTATTATTATTATTATTATTATTATTATTATTATTAGTAGTAGTAGTAGTAGTAGTAGTAGTAGTAGTAATTGTAGTAGTATGTTGTGCCAGTTCAGACGTGACAGAAAGCGGTAACGGACTACGTTACCCACGATGCAATGTGGTCAAAATGGCCACCAACTCATGTGGTCAAAATGGCCACCAACTCCCATCACGCAACACGGCAAAATGGCCGCCGATCAAGGAAACAGCATCAATTCGGGACGTAACGGACTGCGTTACCCATGATGCAATGTGGTCAAAATGGCCACCAACTCCCATCACGCAACACGGCAAAATGGCCGCCGATCAAGATAAGGTTGCTATGATGATGGCTATAAAAGCCGATCACACACGATGAGCTTCCTTCTTCCCTGGCTTTTAGCCAACCCGAGGAGACACACAGCTGTTTTCCGTTGGGGTGATCCCACGCCACGTGTTCGATTGCTCGCTGGACCGAGATTTTTCGACGCAACGGTTATTCCCTGCTTTATAACAGGAGGTCGACTTAAATAAGTACTTTTTAAATTCCCTCTGATCAAAAGACTGAGAGACGCCGCATCTCCCACTGATCGAAGAGGACCCCGCTTTTGTCTGGCCAACAAAGCGACTGTTGAACCCGGAGGAAGAAACGAAGCAGCTTCTCCCCCGTGCCGCTGCAGCCTGTGGACAACTGCGCTCGACGAAGCGCGTCCAGAAAGCCACACTCGGAGCGTTCCGGACCAGCCCCGAGGCAACTCAAAGTAACGGGGTTTTCCCCCTTTCATTTCTGTCTCACCAACAGGGTGTTTAGAAGTGCCTGGGCAGGCGTAGAACTTTGTAGGTGTTGGTTAATGCTTTTATTCCACGACGAAGTTGGAATTATTTTGATGAACATTTTCTTTGTATGTGCATGCATTTTACAATTGATTTGCTGTGTTGATTTGTGATTCATCAATAACCCCGCCGTGGGTTACCGCCTTATTTCTTTGCATCTTTTCCCTGCTCCCCCCCCCTCTCTCTTTTCGCTTCTCCTTATCAGTTTAATCTCTTTGTCCGAGCAAGTCGCGGGCTTTGCTTTAAACTCCCAGTTAGCTACGCCCCTCGAAGCGAGGCATTACCCCATCAGCGTAAGCGTGGTTACGTCATTAGGACCTCCCCTCATACGTCATCGTAGCAGCCATCTTGGGAGGGTCACGTGTATCTGAACTGTAGGTAGCTTAGCTGAATTAGCTTTCGTAAGATATCAAAGCGTCCAGTGAGATTCCCGAAGCTGTTCTGTCTATCAATGCTGATACGTGAAATGCCGGTGTTTCGAGGGCGGTGTTAAACAACTTTGAGTTAAGTTAAGATCTGCTAACCGCTCATTTTAATCCATTGTTTATTTTGTTTTATTCTTTATTTCCACATATATATTTTGCATGTTTTAGTTTAGTAATGAGTAAGAATTCCAAAGTTGTTTGAATCAGAGAATTACTGTAACAGGGAATTGCTTTTGGTTCAATAAAACCAACCACTGCGGAATAGACATTGTTTTGTGTTCAGTCCAATTCACAGTTGCCTGGGTATTCAGAAATCAGAGCTAACCTCCTTTGGAGTTAACATCTGACATTAATACAGAGACAATATCATTGGATGGTGATAAGGAATAAGGATTTAAACTCTAATTGCAGTTACATTGGGGTTCTCACAGCCTGCTGGATAAACCTGGTCGGTGAACAGTCCGACCTGATCATTTATTCCAGCATAAATGAGTTCATAACAGCAAGTTAACTAATGCATTAGTGGTATAAATACTTATAAGCTTATAGCTAACATCACCACCATTTGAACTATATTTGTTATAGCGAAATTTTGAGTTGAATGATTTATTATTTAAATTATAATACCAAATTATAATTAATAATAATAATAAGCATATTCAACCAGCTTATGGCATAGCATAAATTGGCGTCCCTGGGTGGGCTGGAGTCTACTTATTGGCGTTCCTTTAGACTAAATCGAATAACCAGCAACTTATGAATTGAATGAACACAATCCATATTCCAGCATTTTGACTGCTCACCTCGCCAAAAGGACTATTCAGTCATAATTGATTAAGGAGGTATCATTACTAAATATATACGTGTTTGTGGTGGTTTGAGGTTGTTAACCTGAGGTTTGAATATTGATTTCTGGACTGGAAGTCAGCTAGATTGAAATACACAGCAGCCAGCGTCTGCTACTTGTCAATCAGAGTCTGTGTCGTGTTCTGCTTTGAAAAGAGAGACCCTGCCTCCATCTGGTGGCCAGGATAGGTAGTTGCAGTCACGGTTTTAAAGACAGCTTAGATCGCTCAGTGTCCCGGAGGGACAGTTTTGAAAGTCAGTTTCTTTAAACTTACCTTACGGTTACGCCCCTTTGTCTTTTTAATTTTATTTTATTCATTTTTTTTTCTTCTCTTTCCTCCCTTATCCCCCTTCTGCTCATCATAAGTGGTCAAAATTGAGCTGTGATTTTGAAACTAAGGTTGCAATTTAGCGGTTTTTAACTGTCATTCTTTGCCACCTCTGAAGCTCCAAGACACTGCTATTTTCCACACATGTGTAGAGCACCTGTTCTGAAATAACTTACATCACAAACAAAGCCACAGCTTTATCATTTAATTACTGGCCGAAAGGTTAGTGGTCCATGTCACTCAAAGTTAATATCCTCAAAGTTAAACAAGCATATTAACCGTTCCTAAAACATAGGAGTTGTAAGTCGCAGGGTTGATTTTCCCCTGTGCAGCCTAATTAAACGCACGTATTTGAACCCACTTACTGCAGTTAAGTGCCAGTCATAGTGCGTGTTTGCTGTTAACAGTTAAAGTGAAGCCACTTAACAGTTGTTGTTAGCAGTTGTTGTTTAGCGCTGAGCTAAACTTAAGTGTATGCGTTGTTACCTAGTGCTAAGCTAGAATACAGCGTTGTTATTTGTTGTCTGTTGTTTAGCGCTGAGCTAAACTACAGGTTGTTACCTGTTGTGTTGTTATCCATAGCTGACAAAGAATGGATAGTAGCGGTTCTTCAGCTGAAGGAGCTGAAGGTCCAAACCATTCCATTGGAATGGAGGCCCAGGATGTCATTAGCTCACTGCTTAAAATGACACCGGACGAACAAACCCGTCTGAATCAGTTTAGCATAGAAGACTGTGAGAGGAGAATTCAGGAATTGGTGGAGGAGGTCCAGAGCAAACCTAAACATAGATTGGTAGCAGATGTTTTGGGTGAATTAACTGCGTTATACCACCGAAGGTTAACGCTAGAGACCGATCTGCGTAACAGAGAGGTTGAGATGCGGATCGTAGCTGAGGAAAGAATCAGGGAGCTAGAACAGAGAAGTGTTCAGGGCAGCTGTCATCTCACAGAGGAGCGAGAGGAGGATCGCATTAGCTTGCAGACAGAAGGATCTGAGTGTGAGAACTCCAAAGGAAAACATGGAGATCACACCTGGAGGACATTAGATGAACTGGGCCCCCAGACACCTTCTGAGCGAAGGGTAAGCGAAGGTCAGGACAGATATAGCAGTGTGATACAGAAAGAAATGCCTAAACAACTTACGGTGGCAATCAGGACTGATCCACATGATGTAAATCATGGGAAAACACCTGCTTCCCACCTGACCCCTGACACGGCCCGCTATGATCTTTTCCCCCCACCAGGGCGACGAGAGCACCGTTCCTGGGACACAGGTGAACCCCACTCCTCTGAACTGCGTCCACAGACAAGAGTTCATGACAGGGGGGGTCCCCCGGCGTCCCACGAACGGCCGCCGATGCCAGGTAGGTGGTCAGAACTGGAGCCTCCCTCCCACCGTGGTTACCACAGGCAAGAGTCGTCAGGAGAGGACTCAGATGGACCAGCTCCGATCCCTGAACAGGGACTGCGGATGCGTCAACTTGAGTCCCTGGCCCGAGACATAGAGCGTTTTGATCCTAGCAATACAGAATCCACCATTGGTGACTATCTCAGAGAGGTAGAGCGCTGTCTGCTAGACTTATATAGCCCCTCAGCTCGAGAAAAGTTGAAGCTTATCTGGAAAACCACGTCCAGAAGTGTCCATGTTTTCATAGAAAGCCTCCCTCCAGCTACACGTGACCGTTATTCAGCTCTTTGTCAGGCTTTAAGAGAAGAATATTCTGTGTTTACAGACCCAGCTTCTGCAACTCTTGGAGCTTTTGCAATTCAGCAAAAGAGAACTGAAGCACCAAAAGCGTACTACCGCCGCTTGCGGGCTGCTTACTTTCAGGGACGAAATGCTCCCGGCTTGGAGGAAGACCACACTTTCAAATCTTTGTTCCTCCATAATCTTCATGAAAGCGTGCGTTATGAGGTTACCATGCATTGTAGAACCAAGAAACTTACCATGCAGGAAATCAGGAAATACGCGCAGGTGGCATGGGAAACACGTGTTCGGCCCAACAAAGGAGCCGATAGTGATAAAAAGGTTCTGCAGATTCAAGCCGAACCAGAAAAGAGTTTAGGTCTGGAGGGACATGAGATGCCTCCCTTCAAACCTAAAACTAGATTTGGGCCTGAGAAGCAACATGGTTTTGAGCCGCAGCAGAAGAAAGCTTCCCAGGATAGGAGAGGTCAGCATGGCAGCATGGAAGGTGAGAGGTTTCAAAAATGGCACAGGCCGGATCCAGCCCGAGGCGGTAAGCAAACTGACAGGTCAGATAGGTCGAAAAGCACACATGACAACAAAGGCTGGAACCTGCGCATGGAGGAGTCAATGAGAAAGGAGATAGAGGAGACTTTTCGCAGTGTGCTAGCCGAAACAGTGCATCAGATCGCGCCGCAGCCGTCCCAGCCATCACCCAATCCTGCCGACCCTCCAGGTAAGCCAGGCCCAAAACCCCAGCCAGCATGACTAGGCGTGGAGCAGGCTTCCCCTTTTAACAGAGTTTATCTGATTAAGAGGGGGGACCAACCGAAAATTCACCAACAACCTTCTAAGATCCCATCAGCAGGTGATCAGAAAGCCCCTTTTCTAAGGTTTCTAGGTGAGCTAAACCATCATGAAAATGCACACCGCTTATACTGCTCGACAGTTATCGGAGGATGTGTAACTGCAAATGCTCTTTTAGACACGGGTTCCGAGATCAGTCTAATGTGCTCAGATTTGTTTGATGAGGTGACCAGAGCTATGGTGTCCCTTGGGAAACCGTTCCAGGTGGAGACCTGTGACGTGGGCATCACCAGCTACACTCAGGATCAGTCATGCATCACCAAACGGGCGTGGTTAGACATCACTTTCCGTGACATGACCCTGGTGCACCCCATCTACATATGTACTTTGGACACAGAACCTTTTCTTGTGGGTCAGGACCTGTTGAACAGGTTAGCCCCACTCATTGACTGCTATCATGGTCATCTTTGGGCCCAAATGGGGACTCCCAAGCCCCTCACTTCTGGAAGTGGACTGTCCGTCCCTATCAACCAGGTGACATGCTCCGAGGAGCCCAAAGAACTTTTAGCACCATTTCTGCCTTCCACAGAGCCGATTTCCAAATCCTCTGACACACCCCTGCTTGAGCTGAACAACCGCTCAGCTTACCTTTTAGTGGAGAATCCAACTCGCATGCCGATCCAAGTGGTGGCGAAGAAACCTCTTGGGGTGCTCATCGAAAGCTCTTTCCACGACTTTGAGTTGAGCATTCCCGTCATCGGAGACCTGCCCTTATTCTTGACTGGCAGACAGGACTCTCCAGACACCGTGTTTACCTTTCCTTCCAGCATGATCCAAATCAGGCGACATGAAGCTCGGCCTGCTGGATCCATTTGTGGTGCAACGCTTGAAGCTGAAGGAAATCTGTTGGTGTATGCGATAGCAACCAACCCAACAGAACCAGCACCAAATCAACCAGAGAATTGGGACTCACCCACTGAGCCCTGCCCTGGCTTCGAAACAGAAATCATGCAACAGCTGGAAAAAGCTGATGCACTGACCACTGAAACAGAGGAAACAGCACTTAAGGAGCTGTTTTATGAGTTTCAGCCCATTCAGCCCAAAGATTCAAACGAACTTGGGATCCCACTGACACACATCCATGACTCACCAGTAGGAGAACACAGAAGCTGCAAAGCTAATCTGAAAACTCTCCAACAGGTGGCGTCCCGGCCCTTAACGGCCCAGGACACCCAGGAGTATGTACGAGGCTGCTTAACCTGCAGCCAGTTACAACCCACACGGCCACTAGACCGAGCCCTGCTTCAGCAAAGGGGGGTTATATTTCCGTGGTCACATTGGCAGACTGACTGGATCGGTCCAGTCCCCGAATCGTTAAGAGATAACAAATATCTTTTGACAATAACAGGCAGTTTCACAGAATGGTTCGAATGTTTGCCGGCACCGAATGACACCGCTGTCACCACAGCAGCCCTGCTGCTAAATCACGTTTTCAGCCGGTGGGGCCTTCCCCTGTCCGTCGACTCGGACAGAGAAACGTCAAACATTATGACCGTGCTTTTCAACATGTTGGGCGTGGAAGTTAAATTCCACATCACCTACCGCCCACAGTCATCCGGACAGGTGGAGCGAATTAACCGCACCGTGGTCAGCATGTCAAAGGAACATGCCAGCAGCCATGATAGGGACCGGGATACAAAGCTTCCCCTGGTCCTAATGCTAGTCCGCTCTACCTCACCATGCTCCACAGGGGTGACACTTTTCCAGATGATGACAGGAAGACTAAGGACACTTCCCCTGAATCTCATCTACCAGCCCGAAGGCGTCAGTGTGACAACCGTCTACACTGCACACCAGTCCGTCACTGACTTAAAAGACTGTCTCCAAACGACTTTCGCGTGGCCTCGAAAGAACCTAGAAGCCCGCATGCAAAGTCCAGAGTACAAATGGGTTCATGCGAACCAAATTAAACCGTCCACCAAACTCTCCTCACAGGGAACGGAGCCTAACTCCGCCCCCGCCGAAGAGAACAATGCATAGCATTAAATAGGACAAGTGCATGTTCAATCAGGACACTTTAAACATGCACTAATAAAGCAAGTGTCCATACATAACTTCACGTCTATAATTTCACACTCAGCCATAACGCCATGCATTGCTTTGGAAACGCTCACGGAAGTGGTAAAGAATGACATGATGTATACTCAGGTTGTTAGAGATTTAATGCAGGACCTCACTCGAGAGGTTAGTTCATCCATAAATAGCCTTGCTGAAGGACGGATTCCTCCGTACCTGGTACCAGTAGATTTGGTTGAAAAGGTTTTCAAATCTGCCTCTAGTGAAACACTGCAACCACCACAAATACACCTGGCGTACAGCCTAGGTAGTGCAATTCCAATATTTGTAAATCCTGACAACTTGGAGATAGGATTTATGCTAAACCTTCCCATCATTGAAAGAGCTAATGTGTATAGGCTTAAATCAGTATTGAATGTCGGTTTTTGGCAAGGTGAGACCCACGTACACCTACAAACTCCCTCAATATTGGCCTATCATGATGCTGATCCCAAACTTTATTTAGTCCCTAATTTGGATTTGTGTACCAAAACCAAAGACATCCACTGGGTATGCTCAAGCAACCCATTTATCAGAGATTGAAATAATAGATGTCTTTAAGGGATACAATTTCAGCATTGATGTCGGCATTGAAAGACAGCTTTTACTTGCAGGCACCCCGCTGATTAAATTCAGTCTCACTCCATCAGAGTTGAGCTCGGTCCCTCTGCTTCGCGTCCCCAGAGCTACAGAGCCGACCGACACTCACATTATGACCATTATTGTGGTTCTCCTTGTATTTGGATGGGCCATCACTACTGCGATGGCGGATGCAGCATACAAGCAGATCAAAAAGTTGCAAACCAGGATTGACGCCCTCACCTTTGTCGCTCCCAGGTTCGTAGCACCAGCTCCTTGAAGGTCATAAGCTGATTAGACTACGAACCGCTGTCTCTTTCCTTTCCCTTTTTCCCTCTCTCCTTTCTTTGGTTCAAAGTTCAAACCTGATGACCAATGAATGTATTGACAATGGTGATTGTGAAGTTTGCATTTCTTTTTTTTATTACTTTATTGTTGCCTTATTAGCCAATAGAAACGACTAGCTATAGCTTAGTCCTGCCCAGGCTAGGTCACTGACCCAGGCACAATGAATGCTTCATTTTTCCTCCTCTTGGATGATGAACTGAACTGCATGAATCCCAATGGACTACTAGAAAGACTATTAGGTTGTTCCACTCATGCACAACGGATTTTCGTCACGCCAGAATGGACTTGGTTGTAGCTTTAAAGACTGTGACCAGCATCCCACTCTTCAAAGCTAAAGTGGGGTATGTTGTGCCAGTTCAGACGTGACAGAAAGCGGTAACGGACTACGTTACCCACGATGCAATGTGGTCAAAATGGCCACCAACTCATGTGGTCAAAATGGCCACCAACTCCCATCACGCAACACGGCAAAATGGCCGCCGATCAAGGAAACAGCATCAATTCGGGACGTAACGGACTGCGTTACCCATGATGCAATGTGGTCAAAATGGCCACCAACTCCCATCACGCAACACGGCAAAATGGCCGCCGATCAAGATAAGGTTGCTATGATGATGGCTATAAAAGCCGATCACACACGATGAGCTTCCTTCTTCCCTGGCTTTTAGCCAACCCGAGGAGACACACAGCTGTTTTCCGTTGGGGTGATCCCACGCCACGTGTTCGATTGCTCGCTGGACCGAGATTTTTCGACGCAACGGTTATTCCCTGCTTTATAACAGGAGGTCGACTTAAATAAGTACTTTTTAAATTCCCTCTGATCAAAAGACTGAGAGACGCCGCATCTCCCACTGATCGAAGAGGACCCCGCTTTTGTCTGGCCAACAAAGCGACTGTTGAACCCGGAGGAAGAAACGAAGCAGCTTCTCCCCCGTGCCGCTGCAGCCTGTGGACAACTGCGCTCGACGAAGCGCGTCCAGAAAGCCACACTCGGAGCGTTCCGGACCAGCCCCGAGGCAACTCAAAGTAACGGGGTTTTCCCCCTTTCATTTCTGTCTCACCAACAGGGTGTTTAGAAGTGCCTGGGCAGGCGTAGAACTTTGTAGGTGTTGGTTAATGCTTTTATTCCACGACGAAGTTGGAATTATTTTGATGAACATTTTCTTTGTATGTGCATGCATTTTACAATTGATTTGCTGTGTTGATTTGTGATTCATCAATAACCCCGCCGTGGGTTACCGCCTTATTTCTTTGCATCTTTTCCCTGCTCCCCCCCCCTCTCTCTTTTCGCTTCTCCTTATCAGTTTAATCTCTTTGTCCGAGCAAGTCGCGGGCTTTGCTTTAAACTCCCAGTTAGCTACGCCCCTCGAAGCGAGGCATTACCCCATCAGCGTAAGCGTGGTTACGTCATTAGGACCTCCCCTCATACGTCATCGTAGCAGCCATCTTGGGAGGGTCACGTGTATCTGAACTGTAGGTAGCTTAGCTGAATTAGCTTTCGTAAGATATCAAAGCGTCCAGTGAGATTCCCGAAGCTGTTCTGTCTATCAATGCTGATACGTGAAATGCCGGTGTTTCGAGGGCGGTGTTAAACAACTTTGAGTTAAGTTAAGATCTGCTAACCGCTCATTTTAATCCATTGTTTATTTTGTTTTATTCTTTATTTCCACATATATATTTTGCATGTTTTAGTTTAGTAATGAGTAAGAATTCCAAAGTTGTTTGAATCAGAGAATTACTGTAACAGGGAATTGCTTTTGGTTCAATAAAACCAACCACTGCGGAATAGACATTGTTTTGTGTTCAGTCCAATTCACAGTTGCCTGGGTATTCAGAAATCAGAGCTAACCTCCTTTGGAGTTAACATCTGACATTAATACAGAGACAATATCATTGGATGGTGATAAGGAATAAGGATTTAAACTCTAATTGCAGTTACATTGGGGTTCTCACAGCCTGCTGGATAAACCTGGTCGGTGAACAGTCCGACCTGATCATTTATTCCAGCATAAATGAGTTCATAACAGCAAGTTAACTAATGCATTAGTGGTATAAATACTTATAAGCTTATAGCTAACATCACCACCATTTGAACTATATTTGTTATAGCGAAATTTTGAGTTGAATGATTTATTATTTAAATTATAATACCAAATTATAATTAATAATAATAATAAGCATATTCAACCAGCTTATGGCATAGCAAGTAGTATTATGTTTAAAATTATTTTACTTCAACTCAACATATGCACAACACTTGCAGTTGTCATCGTTTCAACAAGTGGACGAAGCTACAGAAGCAAATCTACCCAGAACCTAGAGGAAGTATAATTATTAATGCTAGGCAATATAAGTTAACGTGTTATGATGAGCTCTGTTTTCTAGTAGTGTCCTGATGTATAATAATGAACAGCAGAGTTTGACATGGTAGGGACTTTAATCTGTTATTTTCTTTGTCCAACTACGGTGAGTTTAAAAATTATGTTTTTGATTAGATCCAACCCATGTTAAGCATTTTGTAGAACCCTGAGTAGGTTAAGAGTATGAAGGGTATGGTTATGTAAGTTCAGACTATTTACTGCCTTCAATAACTCTTCTCCAAAAGAAAACGCCAAACCCTAGCATAACATTAACGCTGCCAAGCTGATGAAAAGGCATTTAATATTACTTCAGTAGAATTTATTAGCTTCATTTTCTGCAGATAAGAACACAAACACAAGTCTAACAGAAACACATTTGCTTTTCCATATTCTTTCACAACGGGCATCTAGGCTCGTCTTTGAGAGACACGAGCCAGAATCAAAACAAACTTAAGCCGTTTTTTATGTCAAATAAACAAACAGCATTCTCTTTCAAGTCATTTCGTTTCTCAACACTCATCTGAGAGACTTTCTGATGTCTTCTGCGGCCAGTCTCTAAAACGGATCTGACGCGACTGCTGTAAAATTTAAGTTCACAAAAAAAAAACCCGACGGGTACGGCTAAGAGGCTATTTAAAAATGAAGCGTGCCTTTTTTGTAATTTAAGCCAAAAGCTTGATTGCTGAAATAATGATGTGACAATCAGCACACACACACACAAAAAAAAAAACTGCTTCCCCTCACACATTTATTCATGTTCTGTGTGGTTTGCCATTCAGATCTTTACACGCGCATGACTGAAACGCTTGTACTAGTTAGCTTTTGCGGATTTCTTTTCTTCGTTTCGTTTCTGCATTTCAGACTCGATTTCAAACACTGAGCTCCATAAAAGTGCCTTCTGTTAGGATTTCAAAAATCTTCCTGGCACAAATGAGCATTTGCATTCTGCAGACATCAACTCTAGAAAGTATAAGCCTGTACTGGAGAATGCAACGACACATGCAGCAGGACAACTATTCAGCACAAAACTGTGACTGAAAACATGCAGCCATGCAGGCCGTGGACTATCTAATTTACCATCATTCATTGCATTTCAACGGAGCAAATTGTAGTTGGGATTTGTTCTGCGTCTGTTCCTGAGTGCAGCACTGTGCAGTGTGTTTCTGTCACACAGAGAGTTTTATCTGGAAGGTATCGTCTGTCTGTCAGCTGATGCGAGTTCCCGTCTCTCATCACAGCTCCGGAGCTATGGGAACGTCTCTGTAGTGCGCGACCGTGACGCAACTTAAATTATTTCGTTGCGGAGTCTCATTGTAGTGAGACGGATAATAGCTGCCGTCGAATTAGGATCCTCCGTGTAACAGTTTGGCTTTTTTACTTCGCCACAAATGCCCTTAATCCTTTGTTAAGGATGCGATTGTTTTGCATAATTGGATTTACATTTTTTCATTCTTTTCTCTTCGTTCTGATAGTAGCATCATTCATCGTCTCTCGCACAGTAACACTTTCACTCGCAGAGGGGCTTATTTTGATTTCTAAGCAACTTTTTACTCATTTAGCAGGAACATATTGTTTACGCAAAAAAAAAAACCTATACCATTATGTGTATAAAAAAAAGCCTTGTTCATGTTGGAGCAAGCCTTCAGTGCACTTCACTGTAATGCTCCCATAATACTTCAAAACACTGGCAGTACAAGCTGCATTACACACCATTAGAGTAGGCCCCTATCCAATTTCCAAGACTGTATGACACTCCTTTAGATAGAAAAAATAAAATAAATAAATAACGGGGTACAAAGTTTTATGTTCTGCCTAGACAGACTTGTGATTTTGTGTTAATCCTGTATGTGATTTAGAACATTTTGAACTTTATTCTTCAATTTAATCATATTATAGATACAACATTCCAGAATAAAGTAACTGATATGTAGATAAGGGTAAAAAAAAAAATTTAAGTTACATTAAGGTTTTAGATTGATTTTGTTCTAAATCAGTTTGTTTTTGTATTTGTTTTGTATTTCTTTTTGTATTTTTTTGTATCCCTTTTGATCCATTGCATATATGAAGATTCACTGTATATAACTGAATGCACCTTTCCTACTCTGCACCTTCTTGTATGAACCGATGTGGCAAATGAATTTCTCCATTGTGAGATCAATAAAGCCTATCTTATCTTATCTTAACCTATAACAATTTGTTTGGCTGTTTTGTAAAGAGGACTGCTGCACATTAATGTTTTTTTTTTCCAGATTTTTGTTTTACACAGCTTTCCACCTCGATTTCCAACAGCTGTTGAGTTTGCAGGTGCAATAGATCCAGTAAAATACTCTTGTGTTTCGATAGATAGTTTATTTGATCTATACAAATTCTGTAATTAAAATCCGTTTTGTGTCTTTATCTGCCTAAAGACTGAACAGCGTAACTAAAACTAGTCATATCTTATTAAATGGATCAAGAAAGTCATATAGCAAATTCAAAATGGTATATAGAGGCATTTTGCAACTGTAAATTACACTTAAAAAAGTAAATCTCTGCCACTGTTGAGAAAATCGTACCATGGAGTAACACTGCAAGAGTGCTGGCAGAAGAGGACTTTACAGGAAGTGCACTCTTTACACCATAAACAAATGAAACACATTTAAACTCATATATATGCTGCTGACAACAGCACTTTTAAAGACAAAATCCAAGGCACTAGCATTTTCTATTTTTGGATACTCCCATACGCATCACCATCACATAATGTTCCCTTAACCAAAATCATGTATTCAGACTCAGTCAGTCAGTTTCTCTTTTAAAGGCAAGACTGGAACTAAAATCATTTGCATTATTACTGCATATGAAAAGCAAGAGAAATGTAATCATCCACCTTTAAAAATCATCCCACACACACACATTAAATACTTCAAGTGTGGGTTTGCCTTAAAGTCTCACTGAATATTAAAGTGTGAGGTTCATCAACAAGGCACATTGATCCAACTGAAGGTTATTCATGCAGTTATTCATTTTTTATATGCACTGAATCCTTCCAGGTTTGCAGAAAAAGCTATTCAGGCATATTTATAAAGTTCTTTTTAATGAATTTCAACAGCCGGACCAACATAGATTTTAAAACAGTTGACACTATAGACACGCGTGCACCTGTAAAAAGAGGGTAATTTTTGTTTGTTTTGTAGTATTATCATTTTAAATAAACCAAACAAAGTTCAGCGTCTGTCCGGTTTAAAGACGTCAAAATAGGATTTATGATAACCCAAAATCATAAAATTGTAATCGTGTCTGTAACCTTGCCATCACGAGCAAGTATAGCCACTTATTATTTATGAAAATGTACTGAAGTGTGAAAAAAATAACGTTGATTTAACTTTGACAGCAGATTCGTAAACGTCCCATTTCTGCTGAACAAGCATAAATTAATGCTCCAGTGTAAAACAGAAAATAAACGTTTTTTGTTTTGTTTTTTCGAAGCAAGCCTTTTTCTTTCTAAATCAGCGAAAACAAATTATGGAAAACATTTCTGTTGGGTTAAAAAGCCACAGTGGAAGAATGAGTCATCACAGAACGGAGAGCTTAATGAATACATGTTACTCAAGCTAGCTACGAAGAACAATAATATATTCAATGTAAGTACAAGATCATTAAGAGATTACAAAAATGTTGAAGGAGTCCTTAAACAAACTTTCAGATGTCTCTCTGTTTGTTCCGTGATCTACGTGTGTTTTCTACAAACTGCGTTCAACTCAAAAGTCGCGACACAGACAAATTAAAATTGATAGGATGCCATTGATCCACCCTGGGAGGTAGTCACAGATCCACAAACACAACGAAATGTAATGTAATGGCTAATTCAGGATTGCTTAACGGGTGTGACGCAGTGCAAAGTGAAGCCAGTTAAACAAGCAGCCTGAGATGGTAGAGCTTAGAGAGCAGAGGCAACACACGATCCTCCAGAGACTTTATGATCTAAGGAATCTCTGCAGAATCTGATGCATATTATAACAAGTTGAAGATTTTCCCCAACAACTTCGTATTTAAACCCTGGAATAGATAGAGAACACCGCACAGAGCATTGCTCTGGTTGAAAACAGAAAATTGCAAGCCATGCCTCTTTGGTTCCACAATCTCAACAGCATCTTGTGAAAGAACACAACGGCTTGCATGACGCGAAATAACAAAGTGGTGTGTTATAGAGTATTTGTGCTAATTGGGGAACTGTGAACAGAAAATGAAACCAAAGATCGACTGTCACCAGAGCCAACTCCTTCAGAGCACAAAGAGATTTCAATATTAGAAGCAACCTACTGATAAGAGTGACACAAAATCTCCACATGTTCTCATCAAATCTGTCTCTTGAAGTAATAGCTAGGTACCGTAGTTGCTTTGAGCGTGACCGAGCTTTGAGCCTTCATATCAAAGTCTTGACACGCTGTAACCCATCTGAGACTCTTATTTTAAAGCATGCAATGAAAGTCTTTAAGAGCGATTCCATTGTTTTTTTTCCCTAAGTCGTTCAATAGAAGCCTCCAATATGTTTATTGAGCTATTTTGTAGAGGAAAGAAAAACTGTCAGAGTAACAGAAGATTCAAAACAATGTGTAAAAGCTGTGAGAACACTGTGGCTGGCTAACCGTTAGCCCCATGCTAAAGTTAGCATCTAATTCTGAGCTTTGCCTTTAAGTCCGAAAATCCGGTTGCCTCTGATTTAAGCCTGTTTGCTTCTGCTTTTAGGGAAACTGTATCCTATATGATCACCTATAGCGTAGAATATAAAACACTTTGATCAAACCTGAACTAGATAGTTCTACACTGAACAAAAAGTCTATTTCTTCAATAGTCAAAAACCTATTTTTTATAATCAACCCGATTTTCAATACCTTTTGGCATTGGGACAATCTTAGATTGACAAAAAATAGACAAGTCAAAGAAAGACTGAATTGTAATGAACCGATTTCAGGTGGTTTAAAACAAAGTTTGTGATTTGTGAAATCTGTACAAAACAAAAATCTATAGATTTTTTTTGTCTTGTGAGCCCAGTATTGTTTATATGCCAATATCATCTCATGAGCAAAATGTGCTGTTACACCCCTACAAGCTGACTAAATTAATTTAGATGTAGATGTCATCTATACATTCACAACTGGTTAAACCAGCTTGTTGTGCAAAAAGCTTCTTCTTTGTCTGCAGCGCAGATTGTGTCTAAAAAACAGTTTAGCTATACAAAAAAATGTAGAAAGTAAGGAGATTAATTCTGAGCAATGGCCCATCAAATGCACACAATCGGTTAAGGTTTTTTTGGGGGGGGGAAAAACCAGCAAACCTAATATTTACAGCATTACTTCAAAGAAAAAAGGCAGCTTCTTGTTGAAATGGAAAAGAAAAAATGGGGGTCAAGGATCAAGCAAAATACAAATGTAAATAAAATCAGCTTGAACTCCTTTCCATCAATACCCGGCCAGGTTTTTGAAAAACACACGATTCCCAGAGTCCCCACACACACTAAGAAAAATAATGATTTCATGCTTCAAACCCTAAACAGCAGCTATAGTAACCTCTTCAACTTCCGACATATCCTCCCCTCCTGGGGTGGACATGCTCCGCTTCACACATCGTCAATTCTGCTGTCTCTTGCGCTACACTCGTATTCGGTTTTCATCTCAAACTTCACGCTGGTTCGGGGCTTCAGCCTTATTTCTAATTCAGCAGTTTGCAGGGGTAACGTGCACAGCTTGAGCTCAGGTAAAGCTTTTTTTTTTTTTTTTCCTATGATGCACGGGAAGATTTACCTGCACTCCTGGCTGTCCTGGAATTTTGCACTGCTGGCAACTCTCCGGGGCACCGTCTCCATCAACAGCTTCTGAGTCAGCTGGCTGCTCGGTGTCAGATCACACTCCGTCTCCTCTGGCCCTTTGTCACATCTCCACTCCTCGTATTCGTTTAAAGTGGGTAAATACCCCGACACTCCCTTTTCAGGCCCAGAAACAGAGCTCTGGTCGCCGCACGGCTTAGGGCTCTCTCCTTCTGTCCGTGTGTATTCCAAATATATGTCAGATTTGAGGAACAAAGGATACGTGTTTTCCTCCATCCTGCTCTGTATCTCAGTCTGAGCCTGGTCAAACATCGCAGGATCAATGTGAAGCCTCATCAAACAGTCTCTGATGAAAGACTTGGTAGCTGGTTTGATTTGTCTGGAGACAATCCCATTGTTGTCCTGGATGTACTTTTTGTAGATGGCTTTCGCCAATTTCACCTTCTTCTCCTCGTTCCCCTCGCTGGCGTCCAGTTTGCGAAAGCCGCTGCACGCAAACCAGAAGTCCAGCATATCCGCACAGTCCTCTTGCTTGAGGAATTTCCTGAACAGATGGATGCCGTCCTGGTCATCCAGGAGGGAGTGAAGCGACTCGGCCCATTTTAAGTAGGGTGGTGTTGGGGAAGCACTGCCCTCTGGCTCGTAGCCCAGATCCAAGTCTGGCCGTCTGGGTGTAGCCACAGACGCTTCGCTTTTGGTGCTCTCGTTCTTGGAGGAGAAGGTGAGGTTGCTGTGCTGGCGACCATCGTTGCACACCAGCTCTCCTTCCTCCCCGGGAACAGGAGGTCTGGGAGCATCCTCAGTGAAGCTGCCTCCCAGGTCTGCGATGAAGCCCCTTTGGTCGCTTATGCTCATAGTCCCGGCAGTGCCAACACTGCACAACTGTTGGATCCAGTATTCTAGTTATGCTTCTCTGAAAAAGATCCTGCAAGGAGGGCAAAACATATAATGAGAGGCAGTTCACGTGATGAGAAAGGCAGATCATTGCTAGCCTTGTCACACAAAGGCTCATTCTTAGACTAATGTTAAATGAGCAACGAGGAGCAGTGTCTCATACTGTGAGACTGACTACACACTGCGCAAATAATATAGACCATTCTAAGGTAGTGATATTTACGTCAATTTTCCTTTCTGTGTGCAAAAAGAATAAAAGTTTTCTTATCATCTCGGCCGTTTCTACTCGTCGCATTTTTCAATCTTCAACTCGACACCGGCGTCGGTCAAGACAATATCACAGAAATGAATGTGCACTAAAGAGAAAGACAATAACCTAATCTAACCTTTTTCCCCTCTCAAGCCTAAGATAATATTTGCAAAGTCATGCCTAGATGTTGACCAAAGTCACCACCTTGATGACTTGCACCCTGTGTCAAACAGAATCTGTTGCTTGTCGTACAAGCCTAGTTCTCCTCAGCAGTTTCGTGTAGAGAACTACAAGTTTTCCACCTTGAAGACTTGAAAAATGCTTAATACTTTCTATAATAGTTATCTAATCCCAGCCAAAATTTTTTTTATTTAAAACCGTAGAGATTTCTTTTCCTTTTTTAAATCACGTTTCAGGTCACCGCACAACGTTTCAGACAAAGCTAACCTGAGTAAAGGCTTTCTGAGCAATTCGGAGGTGGGCTTGATGGTGTGCTTTGGATTATTGTCCCACTGCATAACCCAAGAGCTCTTGAGCTTAAATTGACTAACTTATGTTTGGAGGTTCTTCTTCATGATTGTCTGATATAGCACAATTCATGGTTCCATCCATTACAGCATATCATCCAGGTCCCGAAGCAGCTAAGTAGCCCAAGATTCTCACAGTGCAGTGACAGTATTTTGCCCCATGTCCATAAGTACCTACACTCAGGTTGGCTCCACGCGGAGCCAACCTGAGTGTATTAGGGATTTCCATTAGTAAACAGCTCAATGGTACCAGCCCCTTCTTTAGTGCCTTCTTGGCGGTGTTACAAGCGAAACAATTTGGGCTGAAACGTGACGTCAGAAGACTGCCGGTCACTGATTGGCTAGAAAATGATATTAATAGAAAATGGAAGCAATGAAGTTGACACCATGGTACAACGACGAGGCACATTCCTTTCTGACAGACATTTCGGTGGCTGATGAGAAGATACCAAAGGTATTCAGAGTGGTGTCTGAGCCGTTAACCACTCACGGCTATCGGCGAACAAAGAAGCTTGAATAAAAATGAAAAGCTATTACCGGACCATCAAGGGCCAGTTTGAACTGGAAAAATTGAAAAGGGGTCCAAGAAAATGGACGCCATCGCAGGAAAGTCGTATTTGTCTCCAGGGCTGGACGCTGTTTGTTGCACAGGTTGCTAAATGATTGTCCCAGACATCCAGAAGTTCTGCAACCATGAAACCAGGAACAGTAACGTCCCAGCGCTGGCAGGCTTTGGTTAATCGCCCAGACTCATGGACTGTTACGACACTGGTCAGCCATTTGAAACACACACAGCAAACTATTTACAATACCTATATCACTAACGATTAAATTATAGTATGATGGCCGTCTTGCAGCACTTTTGGCATCGGAATTCTCCCATGGATGTCATTTTCTCTTTTTTTACTGTCGAACACTGACCCTAGCTAAGGCAAATGTGGCCTGCAGTCCTTTAATTCTAGGTTCTAGTCTAACTTAGTGTATGTGTCATCAATGAACTCTTGGAGTAATCTTGGTAGGCAGGCCACTCCTGGGAAGGTTCACCACTGTTCCGTGTTTTTTTTCCATTTGTGGATTATGGCTCTCATCGTGGCTCACTGGAGCCTCACAGCAAGAAGAAGGACATGGTAACTTTCCAGACTGATAGATGTCGACGACTTTGTTTCTGACCTGCTCTTGAATTTCTTTAGATTGGGGTATCATATTTCATAACATCAATTAGCCTTTACCTACTTTATGTTGTCAGGCAGGTTCTATATAATTCATTTATTGGCTCTACAAATCTGTCAGTACAGTATTCAGGCGTGTTGCTAGGGCAAATTTCACCCAGGTGTCCACAAAAAGGTGGTTAATTGGTTGATACATGATTTAAGGGAGTCTCATATAGGACCAGGTTTTTGCTGGATAGCTTTTCCCTATTAAGTAAATCATCATTTGCAAACTGCTGCTTGCATTTACTGAGGTTATAATTGTCTGGTATTAAAATTTGTATGAGGATGTAAAACATGCAGGTGTGTTTAGGCAACAATAGAAAAAAACAAATGCATCACTGCACATAAAGGCAAAATATATTGGAACTAATCCACATAAACGAAAGACATAAAATGAAATATTTCAAAAGGTTATCACACAACAACTTGAAACTTAGAAGCATAATTATAGATGATTAATATGCCAAGGACAGTTTTCCATACCTCATCTCAAACACTATTAAAGCATCATCGAAATTCTCTAAGGGTTTATATTTGGAGCTAAATAATTAAGCTGCCTTAGTATCTTTACAGTTAGAAAAAAAAATTAGGAGGACTTTTAATGATTGCTTACTGTATCGATCCTCGTTCCACATTCAGATTTTAATTAATCCCCCCGCTAGAAGTCTTGACGGTAGAATCATCTGCAGAGCGGCGCACTAGAAATTATTTTAGAGAACACATTTTTCAAGGACATATTTTGCTCCTCGTGTATTCATGGAGCATTTCTTGGCTGGAGCTCGAGCAGCTTATGACTAAGCTTCCGAGATACGGCCTCTCTATTTAATTTAAGGTCTAATGTGGCCACAGCTGACTGGATAAATTCACATATCCGTGCCGAAGCCAGTGTTTTTTTTTTGACAGTTTGCTGGCAGATCCAAACCCTGGTAAAAAAAAACAAAAAAAAAAAAACAACTTGACACTTAACCTTGCCTTCATGTTACATTTTCTGCTTAAATCGCTTCCCTATTTATAGCTCTGAGCACTTGTTGGCTCAAATAGGACTAAAAAATTATGATTATTATGATTTCATAAAGGCCGGCAATATAACTGTCCACGTGAGTCTACCAGAAGTATTTATTCTTTGGTTGCCAGCACCCTTCCCTTTAGGGCACACCCACTCCCTGTCTAATCCAATACATATGCCCATTTATCCTGATTGAACAAAAGATGAAACCGGCTGCTCTGCAATCAGCTGCTGCCCAAGTGTGAGCGGCACGTGCACGGTGCACGGGGCCAGATGTGCAGGACTGACCGATGCCAATCGCAGCACGCGCGGGTAACAGCTGGAGGTAAATGGTGGCGGATTCGTGCCCCTCTCCGCTCGCATCCATCTCTACCTGTCAGGCTTGAAGCAGCCGGCTGCGATTTGCAGGTGCATGTGCGCGCGCTCACACGGAACCCAAACCTGAGGCGAGCACGGAAAATGTCCTCTTTGCTCTGAAAACTGTTATCTTGAGGTGAGCCTCTCATCACGTTCACGTCTTGGCCTCTCCAGAATGAGCAGGAACAGCAAGCGGAGTGTGGGGGAGGGGAGCCAGAAACAAACTCCATACATACACACACACACACTCACACACAGAGGGAGAGAGACCCAGGCCTTTCAGCAGCCCACCGACAAGTGCAACAACTTTGTCACACTATTAATATCTGCGCCGTGTCCCCGAAACAGCCGCCAAACTCAACGCGCGACACGCCGCCCGCAACTGCCCCGCTCCGCCCGATAACGTAAAAACCCGCACAGCGGGAATCCCGCACCGATTTTTTATTTTTTTTTTCCAAACAGGTTCACGTTACAAGCTGCAAAGCGATGGGTCTATTTCCACCGACTAGCGCAATTTCCCATTTCTGAGCGGAGGAGCGAGAGAGAAAAGTGACACATACTTAACCGGTGGGGATCCTCCGGCCGCTTACGGGCGCATCGGGCAGCGGGAGCGACACCAGTGACAGCGGGCAGTGTCATGGTTAGGACGCGCAGGACTTTACCAACAACAAAGAGGACAGTCCGCTCTCCTCTCCATGGCTGTCTCTCACAGTGTCTGTGCGGAGCCGAGGCTGCACAGCAGAGCATGCACAGCGCCTCGCCTGTTCACTGCGTTAACTGCCTCTGAGATGTTCTGCTACATGTGGACTAATCTCCCCTGTCTCTCTCTCTCTCTCTTTGCCTTTTTCATGAGATAAATAAAAACACATTCAAAACTGTAAAAAATAAGAGCTATGAAAACCATCTTTCAAATGTTTTTAAAATGAGATTTACAGCTGAGAATCTGCTGGTATTAAAATGCCCCTTCCTTGTCTTTCAAGGACAAAAATCAAGCCACAAAACAGGTTTTAAGTTTTTAGTTCAAACATAACAAATTTGGAACCCAACATTAGCTGCATGCAATGCAAAAACCCCCACAAAGAAACATATTTTATTAGAAATACCTCATGACCCTTTGACTCTAAAGATTGTCATCTGAGATGGCATGTAAGCAAAGGTTCCAGAAAGGTTGCACGTCAAAGGGAATGATCATTCTTTTTTTTTTCTTAAAGGCACCCTCATGTAGGCAAAAAAAGAGGAAAAAATGTTTTGCAGAATTTTAAAGCTGCACTTATCTAATGTCCTCTAAGCACAAATGAAACCTATATATAGTTATGGACCCGTTACATGATAATGATTTTTTGCCTTCTTTGTGTTCAGAATAAATCTCAATTTCAGAATAAAGCTCAACTTCTGCACAGTCAAGTTAGTAACATAGTAATCCACATCGTTGGCAAAATGTCTGATAGTGGCCTTCTTGGACTCAGATACAACATCCTATCAGACCCTAAAGACTATTTACACACTTTAACAGCCAGTTTCTGTCTCACAAATTCACCATGGTAACACATAGTGACAATAAAGATTATTTACTCGTTTATTGATTTATTCTTCTTGGTAACTTCTGGGACGGACTTTTCAAGGAGAATATTTAATCTTTATTAATCCTGTAGTAATTTGTCTTTGCTTCATTAAAGTATTCCAACTGAACCAAGACTGGTTGTGG
This sequence comes from Fundulus heteroclitus, assembly GCF_011125445.2. Lineage (NCBI taxonomy): Eukaryota > Metazoa > Chordata > Actinopteri > Cyprinodontiformes > Fundulidae > Fundulus > Fundulus heteroclitus. The sequence continues at coordinate 14,768,435 of NC_046376.1, forward strand.
TGAAAGTTTCTTCCTATTTAAAGGGAGTGGTTCCTCTCCACTATCACCATGTGCTTGCTTAGAATAAGAGATCAGAAATCGGTAGGGCTCTTGGCAGATGAATATAATAATCTACCAAATGTGCCTGTATTGTAATACAATTTGGGATGAATTAGACTATGTCTACTTTGAATTGAATGTAATTATAAAATTGGATTGGAATAATTTGGATAGATTGAATTGAATATTGACCAATATTACATTTATACAACTGGATATGAAATGCACCTACCGTCTGTTTTGTAAAGTTACTTGAGCTGACATTTTATTGTGAACTTGTGCCATGAATCTATACTAAATTGAATGCAAAATTTTATTTATCAAATATATTTAGACATTTTAATAAGACGTGATGTGAATCCTTGCCATTTTAAAGCTGCAAGTGAAAAAACAACTTTAAAATGATTTTTTTTTTTGTAGAACAGGTTGGACAGCAGTTTGTTTTAGAGGCATTCAAGTGTGGTGGTTTTCATTCCAGACAGAGCCTGTCACAGATGACTTCACCGATTGCATCTTTTAAAGTTGCTTTGATCCTTTCAATCAGCTTCCTATGGTGGCATTCTCTTTTCCTGTTACGTTGTGCAATCAAGCTGCCTTTGTGATAAAAAGGAAACGGAACTTTAGAAAGTCAGAAAGTCGTGCTTAAAACTGTAACATCAGCGCAGTCTCACGGATTTTGATTTTGTTTTCACTTGCACCGCGTGACGGAAAGATGATAGATAAGGTCAACAAAGATGGTCATAGTTCTAATATCTAACTTTGCACTGCTTTTTTTTCTAAGTTTTAATCCAGTTAATGTGTCTGAAGCATCAAGGCAAGCCAAAAAAACTGTATTTGTTTGTAGCCCAACTTTAAAAAAAAAACATATTGTATGAACATTTTATGAATATGTATTAACATATTCATACTGTCATTGGAAATGATAGTAATGGCAAATGTCTTTTAACACATTGGATCATATGCAATTTCAAATGGATATCTGGAGATCTGAAAGAATCGCACGGAACTAAAGCGGTCGATTTCGATCAGAGCCAACTTAAAAACCATGCACAATGCGGACGAATGTTTTAGTTCAACAGCACGTCTTACACTATATCCGGGCCGTCCCGATGCACTCGCTGCTGTCACAACTGCGATGGCTTCGTAATGCAAACACCAAAAAGACCGAATGCAGGATTAGAAGGCTGTTTCTGTTCTTTGATATCAGGCAGTCACCAAGCAGTCAAATCGTTTTACTTGAACCCAGCATGAAAGGCTGATGGAACATCACAAAAACATGAACGCGTCTCAGATCACATTATTCAGGGGGAATGAATTAAAAAGAGCAGCCTGAACAGGAATGCACATTTCACACCCCATCTCATCACATCAACTGCGTGCTCACACCTGGAATCGTGTTACGGTCTGAGCTTTGCACAGGATTTCAAATATTTATACTAGCAATAGGAATCCTGGAAAAAAATAAAATCCTATCTTTACAGCTTCCTCGGGGCTAAAAGCCCACAGTAACATTTTGGCTTTTCTGACAACTACAGCCATCGGGACTGGTACTAAAAAGATAAACGGCATCGTTTAAAAGTGAAAGTAAGGCAGGCAAAAAGACAGAATCTCAAGAGTCAAACGGTGCAGCACAAAGTCAACTTCAAAGAACTTTATCTCAGAAGAAACAAAAGATAAATGGTGTAGCAGTATGACGCAGCGGCATTCTTTGTGTGTTTGCAGTTTGATGAATGATAATGAAGTAAACGCTGATTTGAGTTTAAATCCATTCTTTTTACCTTGAGTTTGATTGTCTTCCTCATGTGTCCTCCAGGTCTGGGTCCTGTCACTGATGATTCCATTGTAGGGGTATTTAATGCACAATCCTTCAGTAATAATAAAGCCAGTCTAATTTCCCACCATTGGAAAGGTCTGACTGGGACAGAACATTGTTGTACAAGTTTATCTCTGCAGTCCAATTCTTCCTGAAAGATAAAAAAAACACGCAAGTTTAAATCAATTCACTCAAGCCAATGTTTAGCGTTTTTACATTAGTGTTGCCCATGTTTTACACAAAAAGTGAGAAAGTGCCTTGCTGCCCCCTACTGATATAAATCTTAACCAGCATTGGTTTGTTAAAAAAATTCCCACTGTACTTACAGTAGATATAAATGGATATTTGGTGTTATATGTAACCCAAACATGTGGAAAGAACAAAGTATTGAAAAACAGAAAGGCTTTTTTCCACCCTTTTTTGCATCAAAGCATATTTTCCAGTTTATAGCAAGACTAACAATGACAACATCTCCTCTGCTCATCAGTAAGTTGAATATCAATACAAATAGCAATCATAATATTAATAACAATACTTGTATCAGTTAAGTTACACTGCAATTACTAATATATAAGTTACATTGTAATTACGATGTAACTATGTATATATATATATATATATATATATATATATATATATATATATATATATATATATATATATATATATATATATATATATATATATATATACATATATACATATATATATACATATATATATATACATATATACATATACATATATATATATATATATATATATATATATATATATATATATATATATATATATATATATATATATACATAGTTACATCGTAATTACGATGTAACTTAAAACGATTCAGCTGATTAGTGAGTTTAGTTTATAGGTCTTGAAATCAGAATCAGAAATAATCCATCTCATAGTCCATCTCATACATCACAAACATTTCGGGGAAACGATTTGACTGAGGCCTTGCTGCCAAGGACCCCGCCTGACGCGGTTTCCATAGGGCGCTGCCTTTAACTCTGTGGAAAGATAGGAGCCACATTTGGGGAGGGAGGGGAAAAAAAGGCATATTTCACACTTTATCCTTGACCAGGATACAGTTTGAGATATCAAAAAAACCTCTGTACGAGAAAAGCACATATAACGAGACAACATTTAAGCAGAGGGTTAACACTGGTGACTTTTCGCATGTAAGTCCATGTAAATTATGGCCGTCAGTTGTGTGTGTGTGTGTGCGTATGTGTGTGTGTGTGTGTGTGTGTGTGTGTGTGTGTGTGTGTGTGTGTGTGTGTGTGTGTGTGTGTGTGAATTTTTGTTCGGTAATGGTATATTTGATTAAATTTCTGTCCCAGAAAACTGATAAACATCAGTTCTCATTCATGTCAAGCTAGCCTCTCCGGCAAAGACCCGTGTCAAATGCGAAGAGGATGGCGCCCACGGACCGGACGCTACGGCCAGCTGGGGTTCCCAGGCAGATTTGGCCACAGCGCTCTCGCCCGTGGAGGACGTCCTAGTGCTGGACTACGAGGAAGAAGATGAAGCCATCTCGGACCTCCTCATTTCAGAGGAGGACGATGATGATGACGGATTCTTCATTCCGAGCCCGCAGGCTGCAAAGCCGGGCACGCCGTCGGTTCCCTAGGAGGGCGGGGAGAGTGCGACAGCCTCTCCCGCCATATGCATGGACATGCAGTAAGTGTGCAAACGCGCTGCATCCAGGCTCAACATCCCATGGCCTGAAGTAGTAGCGGAGACCATCAGATCCCGCTACGAAGGGAAGAAATTGCCTCAGGCCACCAGGGCGACCAGACAGCTGCTCCCCGTTTTCCCGGAGCTCCTGGATGAAGTAGCGGTCTCTTGGAAGGACCGCCCGTTCAGCGGGAAAACACAGATGTAGGGAGCTTCGTCCCTGGACTTCGAGGGCATGGAGAAGCTAGGCATCCATCGCATGCCCCCGATGGAGCCGCTGGTAGCAGCACACCTGCATCCACGGCTGCCGACATCCTCCAAAACTCCCACATTGCCAACCAAGGCGGACCGCTTCCAGTCCGCCCTGACGGACAGGGCATATAAAGCGACAGCGGTTGTGGTGAGAGCGCTAAATGTGTCCTCCATGCTTTCCGCATACCAAGCGGAACTGTGCGAAGACATGACTTTCAAACCGGACCCTGACGTGTGGGATGAGATCACCGTGATAACGGACCTGTGCCTCCGCGTACAGCGCTGCGCAGTCCAAGCCACGGGTAAATCTATGGGGATGATGGTGTTGCAGGAAAGAGCTAGGTGGCTCAACCTGACCAACCTGTCGGACTGAGAAAAGGAGGAGATCTTGGACATGCCAATTGTGCCGGAAGGCATCTTCGGGTCCGCGCTGGCTTCCATGCAACAGCGGTGTGAGGCTTGGAAGAACGAGGACGAAGCGCTCCGTTTCTGCCTACCCAGGAAGACGGAACCTTCACCTCAGGTGACACCAAGGCAGTCCTACGCCTGGGCAACGCCCCGGCCCCCTCCCTTCAAGATCCCCAGACGGCCGAAACCCCAGCCCTCTCCACCAGTCCCTTCCGACCAAGGAGGCAGACAAGGCTGGTCCGGGAAACCATCGAAGCCTCCGGCAACTCCCCCTGTGGGCCAGCCGGCGCAAACCTCCACCCACCAGGCCAGGAGAAAGAAGAGGACCTTTGGACTGTCGCCAAAATGTTGTCAGGATTTTAATTTTCAAATTATTATTACTTATCACAAAAGGTTATTTGCCAATGTGGCAAATTACAGGCATATTCCGCTCATCACTGAATGCTTTGGAATCAATAACAACCATTTTTATTGTCATTGCAACATACTGTACATTCCCATGAATCTGTACTCTGTATTTAACCTGTCCCCTTGGGAGCAGTGCCACTGTGCGGCACCCAGGGAGCATTCTGGGTCTACAGGTTTTGTTGAGGGAGCCAGAGTGGCAGTGGTAGTTGAACAATTAGAGTTAAACCCAGGATTTATGCACGGCGCTCTAACCACTAAGCCACCATTCTGCCAAAACAGCAGTTATCGACGAGGATGGGATTCGAACCCACGCGTGCAGAGCACAATGGATTAGCAGTCCATCGCCTTAACCACTCGGCCACCTCGTCACTGTGCTAAGCCTGAGGCGCTGACTCCACCGTCGATGCAACAATAACTAAGATTGCTGTTCTTTGTTAGTCACTTGTAGCCCTACTTGTTTTCTTTTTTTCCTTCTCTGCTCTTCTAAATTTCTGTGTTTTCTGTTTTACTAATTTTTTAGTAATATAGGAGCCACATTTGGGGAGGGAGAGGAAAAAAAAGGCCTATTTCACACTTTATCCTTAACCAGGATACAGTTTGAGATATCAAAACACCTCTGCATGAGAAAAGCACATATAACGAGACAACATTTAAGCAGAGGGTTAACACTGGAGACTTGTCGCATGTAAGTCCATGTAAATTATGGCCGTCAGTTGTGTGTGTGTGTGTGTGTGTGTGTGTGTGTGTGTGTGTGTGTGTGTGTGTGTGTGAGTGAATGTTTGTTCGGTAATTGTGTATTTGATTAAGTTTCTGTCCCAGATAACTGATAAACATCAGTTCTTAAATAAATACTTAAAAATGTAGTCATTAAACAGTTTTCAAAGCAGAGTCAAACCTACAACTCCCTTTTCTGAAACAAGTAGAGCAGGTGGATTAAACATGTCATGGTTTACCATAGTTTGTATGGTAAATGGTAAGGCACAATGTTTTGATCAGTCTTTGCAATACATTTGCTTACATTTGTGGATCATGTCATTCCTCTACCCACACCCTCGAAATATTCCCCAAGGAATCGGCAAGAGTATCGTCAGGGTTTTTATCGTGGTGTCTGAGCCAAACGAAGGAGAGAGAGTCTGACTGCAGCTGCTGTCTGACTATAACTGACTTTAGCTTGGAGGAACTTTTTAGTGCTGGACATGTTTCTCTTAGAAACAGTCAGAGCTCTGCCTAAAGAGCGTAGACAGTTTGAGTGTCGTCACAGACTGTGTAGCTAATTAACTATAGTACCATTACAGTACCTCTCAAAACTATTCATAACCTTGAACTCTTTTACAGGATGGGGACTTTTGAAAATTAGCAAACCTTTCAGATTTTCATCCATCCATTTTCTAACACGTCTATCCTTTGTGGGGTCGCGAGGGGTGCTGGTGCCTATCTCCAGCTGTCAATGGGCGAGAGGTGGGGTACACCCTGGAAAGGTCGCAAGTCTATCACAGAAACTTTCAGATTAATTTTACCAATAAATAGCTCATTTGTATACTTCTATCACAGAAACATCCAATTAAATACATTGAAGTTTATGCTTGTAACGTAACAAAAAAGCCCAAGGGCTATGAACACGTTTACAAGGCACTGTAAATCTATTCATCCATTGTCTGTGTTTTGCTAATGTCCATTTCTAGCGGTCATCGGGTGACACCCTGGACTGTCGCCAAAATGTTGCCAGGATTTTAATTTTCAAATTATTATTACTTATCACAACTGGTTATTTGCCAATGTGGCAAATTACCGGCATATTCCGCTCATCACTGAATGCTTTGGAATAAATAATAACCATCTTTATTGTCATTGCAAGATATTGTACATTCCCGTGAATCTGTACTCTGTATTTAACCTGTCCCCCAGGGAGCAGTGCCACTGTGTGGCACCCAGGGAGCATTCTGGGTCTACGGGTTTTGTTCAGGGAGCCAGAGTGGCAGTGGGAGTTGAACCCAGGATTTATGCACGGCGCTCTAACCACTAAGCCACCATTCTGCCAAAACAGCAGTTATCGACGAGGATGGGATTCGAACCCACGCGTGCAGAGCACAATGGATTAGCAGTCCATCGCCTTAACCACTCGGCCACCTCGTCACTGTGCTAAGCCTGAGGCACTGACTCCGCCGTCGATGCAACAATATCTAAGATTGCTGTTCTTTGTCAGTTCGTCACTTCTAGCCCTACTTGTTTTCTTTTTTTTCTTCTCTGCTGTTCTTAAATTTTTGTGTTTTCTGTTTTACTCATATTTTCATTTCAAACATACAAATGAGCAGAGCTAGTCTACTGTGAAACAGTGGCGGCTTGTTCATAGGGAGTGCTAAGGTGCCTTTCCTATTAAACTTGCGGGAAGAAAAAGCGTAAACACAGTAAACATAAATCAAGAAATAAAGGTAATCATCGCATCTCTTCACTCATAAAATCTGAATTGGATTTTTTTTGGCATTCCCATTACCCTTTTAATGTTTCCATGGCAAGGGGTGCCAGACAGATGAGTGTGTATGTATGTTTTTAAACTGCTGGTCTCTAATTGGATATTAAAAGATTCTCCTTGGGGTGAAGCTCTGCGCCTGGGCCCAATCAGTGCTCTTTTTGTGACATTCTTAGTCCAATCTGATTCATTCATAATACCTGTCCATCAAAGTCACATCCGTGGCAGCTTAGATGTCACAAATGTCACTCATGCATGATGCAAACCGAAGAGCCATTGTAGCAACCCACCAGACCACTCAGGTCTTCTGGCTCAAACCTACTCTGCATACCAGAACCAGAACCAAATACGCAGAAGCAGCATTTAGTATTTATGCTCCACATATCTAGAACAATCTCCCAGAGGAATGTAAAAGTGCTCAAATCCTGAGTTCCTTTAGATCATCAAAAAATTTGTTTAGAATTGCCTTTAACTGTTAATGTTAAAGTTTGTATTTCAACTTATCTTATATCTTGATCTGCTGCTGATACTCCTCCTCTGCAAGTTCCTCTGTAATGCTTTTCTTTACTCTGTAATGCTTTGCTTTTGTTCATATACAGCACTTTGAATCGTCTTGTCACTGAAAAAAGCTTCATAAACAAACTTGCCTTGCCTTAACCACAACAATGTGAAGACAGGAGACAATGGCAGCAGCAAAAGAAAATTTGGTCATTAATTATTAATAATGATACTTTCCTGAGGTTTTTGCTGGAGAAAAAAAACAAACAAACAGAAAAAGGAATTTGGAACGGACCAACCAAAGTTAAAGGTCTATGACCTAATCAGCACTATTTTTTTTCATGCTAACATATTTCAAATCATATCACAGTTGCAGTAATGAAAATAGCAGGTTTTCTATTTCCAAAGTCATGCAGCATTGTTGCATGGGTACAGGGACATGAGAGGTCATTTGATGAAGAATTATTGCACCTCACCTTGAATGTCTACCCAATGCTGAATGAACAAGAACTCGGTCTCATCTACAGGAAAGAAGAGTTAAGAATCTGTGGTGGTGATGTGGACCTATTCCAGTTTTTCACTGAGAACGGTGTAGAAAAGGCCTTTTCAGAAACTATCACTCGTTTAAGGATAATTATGACCATATGACCACATCAGAAGATGTGCTTCTCCAAAGGAGAGGATGAATGCACTGGCCGCGCCCTCCATGAAAACAAGACTTGTTTGTGAAATGACAGATTTTTAAGTCATTGAAATATTTGCTGGTATGAAGGAGAGGAAAGAAAAATTTCTGCTTAGTTTCGTGTTTTAAGTCCTGTCCTTAAGAATGCCCCCGTAAGAACATTTTTCTCTCCAGCTGCCACTGTTGTGAGATTCAAACCTGAATCTTGAAAGTGGAAATGAAATTGTGTAAAAATCATGAAGGACGCCACTATAAAAGCTAAAGTATGACGAATCAAAACAATAACAATGAACTAGTCTGTTGATGAGTCAGGTCTTTTAGAACTCAAACCAGGTGTTTGTTGACAACGGTATCCAGATTTCTGCCGTCCACAAACATTTGCAGGCAGTAGAAAGCCCTGTTTTCTGAGCAGTTTATTAAGCAGAGTATTAAACGTCTGACTCCACTCTCCGCAATTCAACATGACATTAAGTTTTTCAATTCTCCTGACTTGAAAAGTATTTTTTTTCATAAACAGAAAAAGACAACCATCCTTTTTTTTTATCCATTCTTGATGTAATAGTAAGATTAATGCTGAATCTACAATTACCCCAGTCTTCTAGGATTGTAATTTCTTTTAAATATCACTGGGGATCTTTTTTTTTCTCACAAAAAATCTAAATTAGTTCCACTTTCCATACCACCCGTGATATTTAATGAACACTACCTAAGTATTACATTTGATAGGAGCACACCTGTAAGTAAACATGGAGGATTTGGATAATTTTACTCAAATTATGCACACGTTTTATAATCATGTCAAAGCATTTCACAAACCAAAAAAAAAGGTTTGTAATACATGTATGGCATATACAAAGGCTTTCTTCGGTGTCATTACCTCCTATTCGCAGTGCAATAGAAGCTTAGAATTGCCATTTGGATTTACACGCTGATGATTCTTTCTTTTTCTTTCTGGCAGTTTCGTTGCAGATCATAACCGCCCTCCAGCAAATGACTGAAATGATGGCAAACAGCCCCCGCTGAGTAGGAAGGATGCAGAAAGAAATAAAAGAGCCCACAGCTGTCAAAAATGTGTATAAAAAACAACCTAAAGGGAAGTTTGGAAGTTGATTTGGATAAAGCTGCTCATTTATAAGAACAAAAGAATCATATACTACCAAACAAATTGCAAAAGAAATGCAAATGAATCCCTGTTAATGGGGAGCTGACACACAAAAAGGTGTATTTAAAAAAATAAAAATAAAACTCATTTAGACATACACGGTCAACACATAAATTTAAATAGTTACATCTGCATAAGCCACTTTAACCTCTTTGCCCGCAAGCATGAACTCTATTTTACTCGTCATGCTTGAAACTGTGAAATCAGGGAAGTTGTTAAAAGCGATTATTTCATTAATATAATTTTATCCCAATTAAATGTTTAAGTTAAAGGCTGGATTTTTCTATAATTTCAAAAGGAGATTATTGCAGAAATTAAAATGATGTCAAAAGCAACTCTGAATTCCAAGCATATATGAGATAAAAATTTTATGCAGTTTTTAATTGTTTGATCAAACATTTACCTATAAATAAGTTACTCAAAACTTCTTAAGTTCCTATCAGTTTTATGATTATTATAGCAATTAGATGCACAATTATAGAAATCAGCTGATGTACAATAAAACATTTTTGCCATTTATTTGTGTAGCCCTTTCTACATCTACAATAATAGCAACCAAAATATAAAAAGAATCAATATATAACAACAAAACTACACAGAGAGATAAAACAAAACATAAAAAGGCAAGTTAAAAACACTGTAGATGAGCCAATGTAGATAAATTAAAAGTATATAAAATCAAAAATGCCACCTCAGATATTAAGTATTAAAGGGACATATCATGCTTTAATGGCTAAATGATTTAAACGATTTTCACATTTAGATCATTCGTTTGTGGTCTATATGAAGTGGAACTCCAATGCTTTGGTCTGAAATCCTCATGATTGTTGAACCACAGTCCCCTTTTTAATCCCTGTTCTGAGGTGTGTCTGAGAGGAACTTGTTTTTGTGCGGTCTCTTTAAATCTAAGGGAGGTACTTCCCACCTTGCCCCCTTCCAGGTCACATAGTGTTCCATTCCAACCCGTTTGACCATTTTTGTAAAATAGTGTTATGAACTGTGTGGGTTAATACAAACAACAACCGAACATTAGTGACGTTTCTCAGTCATCCAGGTCATGATCAATCCAAAAAAGGTTAAAAAAAACAACTGGACTTCTTTTCTATTCAGAATAGAAGTCCAGTTGATACTTTTTAACCTTTTTTTGGACACCTCTACAGACTAACTAACAAATAACAAAGAGTTCAAATCTACCCTAAGTAGACCGGAAGTCAATGTGGTGAAAGTAAAACAGCTGTAATGCGTTCCCATCTGGAAGTGTGAGTTAAAAAGCGAGCTGCTGCATTATGAACAGGTTGGAGGTGACTGATGGATGACTGGTGGACAACCCTGACCTGAGAGTCAGGGATGGAACTCATAAAGGCATGAACGTCCTTCTCCTGGGCACAACGGTTTAGAAAAGGCTTGACCTTAATCAAAAGACATAGACAGCGGGGGCCGCCATTTTAGTGGGTTTCTGCTAAGAACTTCCGGTTTGCACAGTCACTGGATATTTTTCGGTTTGCGGTCTGCATTGTGACCGAAGACAGCAACTCTATATTGTGTTAAATAAAGTCATAAAAGAGTTACATCGTCTCCACCTGGATGAGCTGCCCCTAACCCCATGCAGGAAAAAGCAGAGGGACTAAAATGGAACCTTGTGGCTTCCCACACTAAGAGGAACAGTAAAAAAAAAAAAAAAGGAGCCATTGAGCATGACAAAAAAGATTCTGCCAATCAGGTAAGAGGCGAACCACTTTAAAACTGTGCCACAGCAGAGCAACAGGGTCTTTAGAGGCAACGGACAGAACAACGTCATTAGCCCCTTTTCCATTACAAGCCCCGGATTTTAAGGCCTAGACTTTGGTTTCCCGGGGTAAACCAGACTCGGGGGATTTTGGGATTTTGTGTTTCCATCTGCTAAGGGTTATGACATTATGATGTCTTGTCTGGGAAAACTAGAGTACCACTCCAGTCCTGTGGGTGGTGGCAAAACGACACCATAGGTCAAACAGACAAAGGCAGACTGAGAAGCTCTATCTGTGTCCTCCTGCCACTCATCCAAACAGGATGGACAGCTGCTGCTGATGGTGTTATGCCTCCTTATCCCCTTTTACACCGATTCTACCTTAATCTGCCCGCTTGATTCCGGTGTAAATAAATAATTGGTATAAATAAATTAAAATAAAGCGCAGCATCTGTCTGTCGCAGAAAGACTGATCTGTCTAATCCAAACTGTGCCTCACAAGCTTAAAATTTAGAGCTTTATGAGTAGGATTTTGCCTCATCCATGGGAAGATATAACGCAGACTTTTAATGGTAGCAAATTATTTTTTGTAGGGCTATAGGATATATGCGCTGCTCAGATTCGGCTGCCGCGGAAGAATAGCAGACCCAGCTTGCTCCAATCTGATTTAGGTTAAAAGAGTTCACAGTCCACCCATTTAGGTTTAGATGAAAAGTCAGTCTTAGAGAAATGTGTGTTTTCTGTGCACAACAAAAATGAAAGGTACTAAAATATCAGTCTAATTAGAGCACAGCGGCCAAAAAGTTTTACAATTAATTTAAAATGCTGACAACATCCAGCCAAGATTTTCACATTGGATATCTGGTATATGCAGATATTCCCCACAAACTTTGTAAACGTTTTATACAGTGACTTTTCAGCCATGACAAACAGATCCAGTCTGTGTGGAAAACACAGAAGCCGAAGCCACAAGTTAAGCCTCCTCCGTTTATAGATTCACCTACTAGAGCTTTCCAGGGACAAGTCAGTAAATGTTTTATTATTAAAACAGACAAAAACCAGCAAATTTGGCTAAACTAAAACCCAGGTTATTGAGAAATGCTACATATTATTTCCCATCAAACTTTCACTATCTCACAATCAATCCAACTGCCACATGCAAGTCATAAAGTGGATTATGGTTCAGTGTGTGTCATGATTTGAGTTTTTGTTATAGTTTATGTTGGTCTTTTTAATTAGTTCACTCTACTGTCTTAGTATTAGCTCTGGTTTTTATTATTTGCTTATGTTCTGTTTGGTCTTTATGTTAATTTTGGTTCTGGATTAGTCTAGTTTAATTTCTGTTTTGGTTTAGTAATTCTCTCCATGTAATCAATTCTGTCTTAGGTTTAGGTTATGTATTAGTTTTGGTTAATGGAATAGTTTGAGTTTTAATGTGGTTTGATTTTGTACTTTGTTTTATATTATCAGTTTCTTCTGGCCTGCTCTGATCAGTTATGTCACCAGCCTTTATTCAGTTCACCTGCCAGCATTCTTTTGTCTTGTCACTCCCCTTCACCAGTCACCATCCAATCAGCTTCAGTTTACTTCCAGCCATTTTGTCCCCCCTAATCAGCTCCACCCATTCTGGTAATTAGTCTCACTCTGTTCACCTGCTCACTCCCCTACTTATATCTGCCTCTGTCACCTGCACTCGGCCAGATCATTGTCTTTTGTCTTTTGGTGAGTCTAGTCCAGCATTCCCTGTTCTGTCTGTTCGTTTGCCTGTTGACCTGACCCAATTTGCGTTTTTGACTTCTGTGCCAGCCTGAGCCTGATCCTGATCCTGTTATCCTTGCCTGTTTTTTCCTGCCCTCCTGTGTACCGACTTGGAACTGTTATTTGACCACCGAGCCTGCATATTGCCTTTTGAGCTTTATTAAAGCCTTTTTGTTTGCACTTTTTCTTGTCTGGCTGAATACTGGGTCCATCCGTCTCTCGTTCATGACAGTGTGGGGTCATAATCTATTTAGTTCACAAGAGTTGTCTTGTCTAATGAGCATCAGGACAATGAATGGAAATGTTCAGAAAATAACTTACTATATATATATATATATATATATATATATGACATGTGCGTTTATGATCATTTATCCCTATAATTCCTCAAATATACCTAGTTACCAAGATAATTTAACTAACAGGCTATGCAATGGTTAAATACATGAGTATGAAATGGTTTGTTAATTAATGTAGATTGGAATGCAATGGCAATGCCTGCAGACAAAACAGGAAAGGGTTGAACCAACCAGGAAGTCCTTACTAACTCATATGAAAGAATACTGTAGCTACGAACAATTCAGTGTACCGAATAAATTTAAATGGGCCCTTCCCTATTAACTAGAAACAAGGCCTTCAAGCATGTGGGCCAAAGGGGGTTCACAGCATGTAGGGAAATATTGGACAAGCATCTCTGTTTCTTTATTAGATGTTAAACTTTATGTGATGTAGGTCTTTTGTGTTTAACTTGTGTATTCTATCAAAAAGAAATCTCATAAAGTGTTCCCACGCCCTCAACTATCTAGCTTCAGCAAAATACTACCAGAAGACAACTTCATGTCTCCCAGTTCAGTTCATTCAGTGCTCCTTTGTTCCACCTGTCACTGTGGATTTAGATTTTCTTGTAGGCTTTGGCTGAAATAAGCTTATCTCGGCTGAAGACTCACCGATGAACAAAAGCCCACTAAACCAGTAGAAGGAATGCTCTTATTGTCACAATCAAGATCTCTTTTTTTAAAACTAGCTTTTTTCAAGAGCAACAAATGAAAATTATTTGTTTGCAAAGCACTTTGAACTGAAAATCACAAAAGCTAAAAAAGATTTTAAACTGGCTGGTTTGAAATCTAAAACTGGATGATCTCATTAGCTAAATTGTTTAAAAACTAGGATGTTGTTAAACTATTGCTTGATTTTTAGACCTGTTCAGGGTTGGTTGGAGGTTCTGAAAATGATCCAAAGATTAATATCAAAGGACCTTCAGAAAATGTATTGTGGAGCCCGGTCGCTGTCCTTTGTCCAGGCTGAATAGATCATGACTAACAAGTCTGGGAGTGTATTAGGCACAGAGGATTTAGCAATTTCAATACTTTGAGTTTGTCAATGCTGAATACCATGCTTGTGGTTTGCCTACATTCACAAAAAGGGAAAATGCTTCTTAAAAACGCCGACATTTTTTTATGGTGCTATGGTGGTTTATGCTAAACTATGCAACAAATGATGAATTACCTGACATCTGCCAGCTTTCAAACAAATTCAGACCTTCACACATGATCTTTAGCCACCTGCTTATGGGTCGTACATTCACTGGTCAAATCAAATGAAGTACTTTGTTTTGACGAGGGGAAAGGATGCAACCAAACAGCAGGGCACTGGCATGAAAAAACGTTACCAGACACAATAGAGCGATGCACAAAACAATGGAACGTCGCCGCTGACAGAGGTTTTCATCCCTGTAAAAGCAGTCATCATACCTCCTGATGTGCCACGCCGCTTTCTTCATGGTCCTGACGAGCTGAACCGCAGACAACTCCCACCACTTCTTTACAGATCGGATACAGTCCTTCGTAGTCTGCAGTGAAGACTGACGCCATCTTTAATCACAACAGAGTCCATCTGTCAATGGTTGTTCCCTTTCTATTCTCTCTGTCCCTCTTCCAATCTCTCTGTTCCAGTCCGTTTGTTGTGGGGGGTTCTGATTTTCCGTCCAACATCAAACCGGCATATCGACGGGCTCATGGGCCGCCCAGCAGGGGGGCAGCTTGAACATGCCGGACAGGCTGTTGTCCTTTTCCAAGCTGCAGATTAAGCGACCACCTTTATTTTTCACAGTATTTTATGGGTATCCCCCCCACCTCCGAAAAAGTAAATCAGCTTTCTGGCCTTTGACTTTTAAAAAGATTGATTTTACCAGCTTTTCCTGACGATTTCTTTAGGTGTTTTGACAGATCTGACTTTAATATTTCTTTTTCTTTTTTTTCTTTTTTTACTGAAAACACAAAGTTATAATCCAAAGACAATGTTGAACTTTGTCCATCATAAATGCCAATCATTTGAACTCCTTTTCCAGTTTTCACATCTATGTTATGAAAAAAAAGTTAACTTCAATAAGACTCAAATGGTGGTCTTTAAGCCTGAATAAATACAGAATCCTCTGATAAGTCCATTTAAAACATGTAAAGGGATATTTTCATTTTGCTCCTCTTAATTCTGTTTAGGTCTGGAAGCCTAAATACAAATTAGTATTATTACAGAAACTAGTTTGAACAGAAAAATTCTTTATATCACCAATAAAAGGAGTCAGTTCCTTCACCTTGCTCTCCTGTTGTGTTGCTTCTCCAATCTCGTTTCTGTGGTCCACCATGACTGGATGTCCCCCTGGTTGTTACCCTGCAATGCTCTCTCTTGTTCATAAAACTGCCCAAGACTGTTTCTGAGGGAGGGGCGCCTTTACTTTATATTACAGCTCAAGCTGTGGGACCTTTTTAGAGAGAGTGACGACCAGATGCTTGTGAGCACGATCAAGTTGTAGCTATGGTAACAGAATCAACAAGCATGGGGAGAAGCACCTAATTTGGAAGCATAAATTAAATGGTTGAGCTGAAAATGGAGCAGAGCTGACATTAGGTAAAAAAAAAATCTATATTAGAATACAGAAACTAAATGTACCACAAAGTTGTACATTTCAAAACGTCCATTTGTCTGCCGAAAGACGTTGTGAAAACAACGCTGATTAATTAATGCAAAAAAAGGGAGATATGGGCAACAGAAAAAAAAAATTGGAAAGAGGGGGAGAAATGATATTCCCTTTGTATTGCAGCTTCATCAGCTGCTCACATTTCAACTTAGATTTCACACTTGGACATTGAGTTGTGACCGGGGTCAGATCCAGAATACCGCCTGCTCACAATGACCAGTGTTCCCTACAAGCTGCACCAGCAGAGAGCTGTGGTGCGAGGATACGGTCATGCCTGCTAGAACTGTGCTAGTTTTAAGCATGGCTTTATTTCTAACTCGCGTATTCTAACAAACACACCAAAAATGCCCGAAATCATAACTCTGAGGAGAAAACAACTTATTTCAGGATGTGCTCTCACACCAGAATTCTTAGCAAACAACACATCAGTATATCCACTTAGTCATATAGTTTGGTGATATTATTTTTTGCTTTATGCTAATGGGCACAGATTACACGTTTGTCTAACCCAAAACAATTTAAAGAGTAATGCAGTGGGAACTGTGTTTCCTTTATGTTTCCTGTTCTATTCAGAGGAAGTATCTTGCGGAAGTATTAATCCTCCTTGAACTTTTTCACATTTTCTCATGTAACAGGTAAAATCAAGTCTATTTTAGCATTTTTTATATATTTTTTTTGTACTCTGAAAGTAGTGCATGACTGAGAAATAGACAGAAAATGACACATGGTTTTCTAACGTTTTTACAAATCCAAATTCCAAACAATTTAAAGAATTATGGCATGACAGCACAGCTACCAACCAACATATGATCACTCATCATAACAGATAAGTTACATAAGGAGCACGCTAATCAGAGAAACTGTAAAAATGCCCGGGTTAACGCTGGATGAGCTGCAGAGATTAGACGCTCAGGTGGAAGAGTCGTTTAAATGGAGTGAACGTTTACTTCACCAATCTTGCCTTTATGCAAGGGTGGCAGGAAAAAAAACTATTGCTAAAAGCAAGAAACCCAAAATAAAGTCTGCTCTGCAGTTTGTCGCTAGGCTAGTCGTTAGGGGTAGAGGTGGCAACCAAGTGCACAGGAACAACCCCCCAATAAAATTAGATTGAGCGAAGACAACAGGATGGAATTGCACAATGTAATGTTTTTTTTTTTATAGCTAAAATTATAATTTTGTATAGCATGCTTTCATACGAAACATAATCCTTTAACATTCTGAAACCTTTTTAACTTCAATCAATGTTCCATTCCAATCAAATAAGTTCAGTGCCATGCATCAATCTACTGCTGTTCATCAGCAGCAGCGTCACTTCTTGATTTAGAGAGTTTCATTTGGTCAATCTGACAGACAGGTGCTCCTTAGCAGTGACGTGCGGTAGGGTTCATAGCTGGTGAGGCACTGACGTCATCAGAGTCAGATTTACAAATGTATACTCTACTGAGTAGACTCATTGCAAAGTGCTGAAGGACACTGATTGGGCTAAATAAATTCACCAAGAGACATGGAAAGAATATTGATTCTTTGATGAAAAAAAATGATTGGTAACAGTTTAATATTATGATGGATTTCTGCATTTGTAACACATTCTAAAAATATAACACACATTACGCACATTTCATTACAAAAACAAAACATGAATAATTATCACTGTCTTACCTCTTCTAATAAATGAAGTCCATGTGGCGCTCTTTCTGCACAGAATTATCGGTTATTTTCCGGTAAAAGTTCTCTTTTATCTTCTTCAGTTTTAAAACTGCCTCAGTCTCACTGCCAGGGAGGAAAGCCTTCCTTGATCAGTTCTGTTCCAGCTGTATGTTTAGAGTATTTTTAGTGCTTTACTTGTTTAGCAAAACTCGCTAATAATAAATCCATAACTTGTTGTCGTTCTACAGTTTTGGGATCACAAGCGGTGCACCTTGAGCGCCCCCTGCCTAGAGGCCAAGGAACTGCCGGCCTCACCTACAACCCGTTCTTTGCCGGTTATCATAATAGATATCCATAATAAAGGCCTTTATTATGGATATCTATGGTTATCATCGCCCAGCAGCGCACGAAAACATGTTATCTGCACACAGTTAGATGACCAAAACACAATTCGTAATCCACATATATCAAATTGTGGAAAATCAGTTCATAACTGTTTGAACAATTGAATTTATGAGACAGGAAGATGCATTCACAGAATGCAAGCCAGCGCAGTCAACATGGGATTGCGCAATCCCAGGGGAGGCCAAGCTCGCTGCGGCCTCACCTACGGTGGCCACCGTACTCACCGGCTTCGCTATCAAGCGCCACCAAGGATTTACATGAAAAATAGTGAAAAGTCTGCGATTTTAAAGAGAATGTGATAAAAAATGAGGAAATTAGATAAAAACAAGTTGATTCAGCTGACAAAGCTGCTTAGCTATAAACCTTCGTTTTATAGCTAACCTTTAACTGATCACGCCATTATTTGCTTCCTTCACTGGCTGGTCCATACATTTATATCTAACAAGCTTCACAACTGCCATAGGTTGCCTGTAAAATTGTTATTATTAACAGAAGGAACCCAGGTTATTCAAAGGGCAGCAATCTCTTTACATGCTCTAATTTTTACTCTTCATTAAGTACATAGATATACCTCAAATATGAAAAATATTCTCTTGATGTCCAGCAAACATTCCTCTTGTAAACATGATTATTTGTAATCAGCAGCTGTAGGTTTCTGCCAAGTAAGGAGCTGCAATTACAAAATGATCAGCAAAAAAGAGAAAAAAAACCTGCTAAAATATTGCAGACACTGTAGTGGAAAAGAAAATCTATGTACTAAAACAAATATTCTCACAGATCCAGGAGTACAAATTCCCATGCAGCACAACTCGGGAAGGAGGGTTTAACAACAACAAACTGATGAATAATTTAACAGACTGCTGTAGAAATACTTATTTCTCTCTGAGGGAGTGAGCTGCTTAATGTTTCTTGCATGAGGAATATCGTCCCAGATGCATGAGATTTCTTAGGTCACAGAAAACCACCATCGCAAAAGGAATCAAAATGTAATATAAAACGTTTTTTTAGTCAACCAAGGATGCTCCTTTTTGTGGTCATCTCCAGTCTGGGCATGGTTGTATTTTGCACAAAGAAAACATTTTGTGGGACAGAACATATTGTAGCTCAACGATTAACTTCAAGAGAAGCTCAAAATTGTTGAGATCTTTTTAATCAGTATATGAGTAATTAAAATGACTGAGCGTGGCTTTGGGTTTTTGGTGCTACCATAATAATTTACTAAGCCTTTGTATACACCTGCTCAAGTGTGATCAGCCAGAACTGACAAAGACTCCTGGATAGGTGTTGAAAAGTTTTCAGAAAAAAAAAAAAATGAGCGAAAATCTGGTTACCTCCAGTTTAGGCGTGTTTGCTATTAGCAGGTCAAGGTAAAAACTCCAATTGTCTGCAGACTAAACACTACTTATTGATTTTTCAATATAGCAATATCTGCCTCTGGAGTCTCTGAAAACACACGCCATGACATACATTGCCATACATTTTTTATTTCTGTTTTCCCATCACTGTACAGAATCAAAACTGAAATCTAAAGAGTAGGATACCCCTACTGCATGGTTCCACAGTTAGACACTCGACAAAAACTTAGTTTTTTTTTTTCTTCTGTTCTTTGTTGTTGTTGTTGTTGTTGTTTGTGTGTGTGTGTGTGTGGGGGGGGGGGGGGGTGTTACAATCTTTTGTTCAAACCTTGTGTTATTGACAAAACACAAGTTCACTCCTAAAATCTATTTGGAAAACACATGTAACAAACAAATCGAAATAGCCAACATCAGAAATGCTCACAGCAGAGCTAGTATTACAAATAAGGCTTTCTTTCAGTCTTAATCCCAACAGAAAGAAAAATCACACTCACCTTACACGTTGGGTGAGTTCGCACTCCAACGTCTGCGACGGAAGACAGCAGCGCCCTCTTCTGGCCAAATCACAACAATACATTCATACTAGCGCCTTTTGTTGGTAGGTTTTTTTCCCACCCAACGTACATGTTGATGTTGCTGCTGGAGACCCGGCCGCCATATTTGGACTGTAATTGTCGCACTGTCTGCACGTCATGGTTTTATTAGTATAGGTTCAAAAGCAGAAATAGAATCTCTAATTATTCAAAAACACGCCGAACACAATAGACGTCGTGTGTCTGACTAGGTTCAAATACGTAGATGGACGCCGGTGCGGCGCAGGCGCGGTGGCCAAGTGGTAAGGCGTCGGTCTCGTAAACCGAAGATCGCGGGTTCGAACCCCGTCCGTGCCTTTTGTAAACCTAGTTACGTAGATGTAACAAAGAACCTGATTGGGAACAATGTCAATTGTTGAAATTCTGAAACTATGTAATGCTTGCAATATAACGTTGAAACATTGTAAAAGTAATCTTACACCATATTGGATTTGGTATAATAAACATTATTACATATTCACCAATGATAATTGTTTTAATTGTGCATCTTTAATTGGCCCTGACTGAGCAGTCTAGTGCCGTTTCCTGGGTAATGCAGCATGCTGCAGTCTCATTGATGCACACCTGATGCAGTGCTATCATATTTATTTAATTAAGGAAACTATTTTTTTTATGTTGTGATCATAGCAACTACTTTGACAAGGGTTTCAGTGCTTTGCAGAAAACACAATATCATCCACAACACATCACAGATTGTACATCCTTTGATTGAGATCTGTGACATGAAATCCTGTATAAAACATGAATCAGCCATCTGTCTGTTAGAATACACACAGCATACTTTGAGTCTTTTTAGATCATTATTAGACGTTGTCTAACTGAGTTCTTCCTTCAAAACCTATGCACAATACTATCTATGTACATCTTAATTCAACATGTAGATCGTATTGTGCAATAAAGATAGCAAGTATGTTTGCTTCTTCTTTAAATTTCATTGACTTTGGGGGTCTGCATGCTCCTGGTTCTGTCTGAAAAACGTCAACATAACATTATTGACTCATATTTGAAACATCTCTATTCAGGAAATATTTGGCTAAAAATTGACTATTGACAAAGCAGGTGAGGGGGCTACTATGGCAGCTGTGTTTTTTTTATCATCCTATACATTACCTAAATTTGTATATATATATATATATATATATATATATATATATATATATATATATATATACAGAGAGAGAGGCCTGGCCTTGACAGCACCGTGTTTTTATTTGAACCTTTATTTGTACAGGTGATCTTACTGAGATCCAATATCCCATTTACAAAAGAGACCTTTTCTGGTCAAACAAAAAACAATAGCAAAAAAGCTACAAGCCACAATACAAGTAATTTTTCAATATTTGATTCAATGTAACAAGCTATAAAAATATCACCTAAAAAAAGAGCAAGTTTCGATGAAGGTTTTCACAATTCTTCTTAAAATAAATTCAGGAATCAATGTAGATGGTTTAAGATCCTGCAGTAGAGACAGGGCAAAGTAAGAAAATGTTTTTTTTCTTTCAAAATTCTGATCATATGAACAGAGCACTAAAGGAAGTAAAGTCCTGAGAGTGAAGTCTGTGACTGGCTAGACTGTCTAAGTGACATGTTGGAGGATAAATAAGATGGTAACAATCCAAGGATAAGTCTGTAATAAACCACTGCAGCAACAGTTTGTGCATGGCAATGAACCACAGTGTCATCAATATTAAATGTATACAAGCATGAGTAACAATTTCACCGACACTGTTTACATAGTATGACCAGGATTAAAATGGAATGTATTTACTTTAATCTGAATTTGATTTTATATTTCCAAGTTAAGAATTTAATTATTTTTTGCTTTGGAAATCTCTATGGGTGAACTTTAAATCTCAAATACCTGCTTTCTCTAAGATGCCTGTTAGTTAGAGAAGCAACAGTTAAAATTCAACACTTCACCATTTTTTTTATGAAAGAAAGACTAACTTCCAAAAAAGAAAAAAATCAGAACTCAGAACTTTAAATCACTTTGTCTTTGCACTTTACAACTCTAGATGTTGTGCGCAGCCAACATTGGACACAATGGAGCGAGCGTTTTGTAGGCCTTGACCTACAAATCCCCACTTTTCAATTTCTTTTCTGAACTGGATGCTTTTCATTAACTGCATCTCTCATTTCAGCTGAAACCTTCGAGCTGAGCACTATTTGAACAAAGAGGCTGTGTTTTCCTCACTGAGTCATTAAAAGCAGAGCTCTTAGTGACATCTGGGAGGGTTTGGATTACATGCCATGTTTCTGTTCGCTACATAGCAGAGGAGACCGATATTCTAAGAGTAAGAGTAGACTTATATATATATAAAAAAAAAGAAATTAGCATTAGCAAAAGTTATTCAGAAACGAATAAGTTTTCTTTTATGTTTTGATTTTGTGCCCTGCAGTGAGTTCTGTAGATATGTCACCATCTAGTGGTGTATGTGCAGATCTCACACACACCTGATCAGCTAATACTGGTTTAGTGACGTTGGAAACGCTCCCTGCTGTGTGGGGAGCTGTGCAGGGAGAAAGATTATTTACTTTCTAAACAGAAGAGCGTAAACTGTGGAAAACCTGGAAACGTCATCATGCCATTAACTGAAAATGAGCTACTGCTCAAAAAACTGTGGCTACGCTGGGATTTTGTTAAACCCCTTAAAAGGAGCTGACCACTGAATAGCGAACACTACTTTCAACAGCAACACATAACTGCTGTGGACTTAAAGTAGCCCAGTCTGTTAGCTTAGTAAACTTCCTGCTGTTTTTTTTTTTCTTTTTTTGGACGCAGTGAAAGATGTAATGTGCAAAACTCTGATAGAGGACAAGGAGTGGTTCTCTGGGCTGCAGAGTCGACTCCTCAACATATAAAAGTAGCTTTGTGAGGAGTGGCGACCTGACCTTTTTACGCTTAACACTGGACCTTCAAGGCCAAAAAGAGGATTGCAAAAAGTTCAATCTGTCTGTATCTTAGACAAAACCTTTAATGACGTTTCAATCTCTTAAAGAATGAACAACGTTTTGTTCTTTTTTTTAACCAACTCTCTTTTACATGCATTTAATTGATAGATACCGCTATGCTTCATTAAAAACCTTGGCGACGGTGAAAATATAAGAGTTTAATCGTTTTTTTTGATGCATTTATATTAACAAAAAGGCACACAGGACATGGAGATGTATTCATCGTGTCAGTATATGTTACACATCGGGTGCTCGTAGCCGCACATGAAATCTGGCCATACGGCATACTTCCGGATGAAAGGCGCTTTTCTCAAACACTTGGCTGCCTCTCTGTCACACTTGCATAAGAACTTCTCGCATTTGTCCTCTAAATCCTCTGAAATGAAAAAGGACAAACATTTAGGCCATTGATAAGACTTTAAGGCAAAATATACACTGCTTGAAAATCAAATGGTTCATGAACTCGTCTTTTTCACATTCTTTTATGTTAAAACCACAAACTTTGATGTGTTTTGTTGGAATTGTATGTGATAGAGCAATAAAAAACTATTGTGTGACTATGAAGAAGAAATAAAATGATACGGGGTTTTCAAAATGGCCTTTCTGTTCGATCCCCTTGGATCTGATACCCCTGCATAAAATCTGGTGCATCCAGTCGCCAGTAAAGGTTACCTGAGCAAATAAAAGTTAATTATATAATCCACATCAAGACTGAAAGAGTACGCAAACTTAGCAATACATGGACATCCACTTAAAATGACAGGTGATCCAGTCAGGTGAGACCAGATTGTGACTTTCTGGCCTACATGTAGAACTCTATTAGTACCAAAGAAGTAAAGGTGCACATCATCACCATGAACACACTTTTACTATTAAGACACATGATGGTGGTGGTATCATGCTGCGGGGAACAGAAAACCTCCATTCCTGTCTAAAGTACGCAAAATATTTTAGACAGAGATCATTAGTTTAGACACAGATGGAGGTTCCCTTGCTGACAGGACAATGGAAATTTAATCCACAACTAGTAAAACAATACTAGTACAATACTAGTAGAGTTACTTACTGTACATCAAAGTATATTCCTGCGTAAGCATACATGGACCAGTCAAAATCCACCCCTAATTACCATCAAGAATCTGTGGCAGGACTGAAAAATTGATGTTCGTAGACACTCTCCATCCGATATAACGAGGCTTAAGATATTTTTCAAAAAACAATGGGCAAAAATGGTATTCAGAGAGCAAAGCTGGTAAAGAAAAGACCCGAATGACATGCAGATGGAAATCGTACGGAAACGCGGTTTCACAGTGTATCGACTCAGCTGATGCTGAGAACAAACAGTTCCTTCCACTTCCCAATAATGTGGCACTTGGTGTTGGTCCATCAAATAAATTCCTAAAAAAAACACAGATTGAAGTTTGTGGTTCTGACATAGCATGTGGAAAAAGTTCCAGTTTATCAATACTTTTCAAGAGTCATCAAGAAATTCTGATTAACTTAAAGGCACATTAAATATGTGCCTTTTGGGCAATTTCTTTTGTGAATATTTGCAATAAGATAGTGCAATGACTTGTGTGCTACATAATAACAAGGGAGAAAAAAACAATAAAAACAGATAAAGGAAACATCGAACCATCTGAAGGTGAGTTTACTCAAAAAATTTGAAATTCAGTACCACACTCAGCTTTCCTGTCCTCACACGTCCAGTGATATTGGGACGTTTTGGTGTGGCAGCCAAGCTGCTCTGCATCTCCATAACAGCAATCATGCTTGTGGCAACACCTACAGACACAACATGTTGAATGCATTAGTGTCAAGGCTGCATAGGTGGGTGGCAAAGAAACACCACAGCTATTTTAAAAGCAGGGCTGAATCACCACTGTGGTTTTTCCACTAAACTTAGTTGGCAGTCAGATGTTTCTTAATGGATGGGACGTCTGGCGGTGAAGAGGGAAAACAAACAGATAGTAATTAGGATTCGGGTGTGGAATCTTAGACCTATTTTAAAGCCCCTGTCGGACCAGGCAATTGTTCTGACTGTGGCCTCCATTCACTCGTTCCAACCCACTGTGCAGTGTTCGCGGTACGGTGGACAGAGTCAGAAATGAAAACTGCTCACACCTATTTTGGAAAAGGGAAGAGTTGAGCTGCGCCGAGAAGAGGAAATAATGTGTACATGCCATCCCTGCGGTGAAGGGTGAAAGCACACCAATGCGCTCTGAATTATATGCTTTGCAGCACAAAATGCGTGCGTAAACCTGCCCGGTTGCTTGAATTTCGGTGAACGCTGTTATCAGGTGCCGAGGCATCCTATTTTGTAATAAAAGGTAAGAGAGGGAGGAGCCGTCTCACCAGTCTGCCTTGTCTCGGGGCCACCCCTGACCCCCCAGCCCACAGTAGCATCCGTACATCATGTAAGCCAAAGCAGATCTCCCGGTGCTGCATTTGATGGCTCCTGCAAGCTCGAGTAGCCCTCTTTTTGTCCGCTGGGAACCGTGTGCTGCCACAGGAGCCGCAGCCACTGCAAAGAGAAACAAACAACAGAAAAGGAGGAAAGAGCTTCTCTATCTCTTTGCGCGTCGACCCTCGTGGTCTAATCTGAAAGACGTAGCTTTTTATACACAACCAGTAAAATAAAATGTCAACAGCGATGCTTCTTTACATACATAATCTCATTTGTTTCACATAAAAGTCTCTCCTGATGGGGTTAGAAGTGTTATGGAAATATAATCATATATATAGATATAATAGTGTAGTTTAAAGTAATACAGATGTTAACTTTAACCCAGTTTGGACTCTCAAAAGAAGTAAAGCTGTCTGGTTTCGGTCGTTCTTTGCTTGTTTACGAACATTTTAATCACCAGATGCATCACTCCCTAAAATCCACAGAGACTCTTCTCGTTAGCAACTAGGAGACATGGCACTGACTTCACTCTTATGCCTCGTAAACAAAAGATTAGACGCAGCCCAAGCATCACATTATATTTAGGGTGCTGTAAAATCTAGTTAACATTGCGACTTAAAAGTCCCAAAACTCTTCAGCTCCATGTCTCTTTCATTAAATCACTTTGCTTGCCAGCACACACATCACTAAAACCTCCTGCGAAAATGACTGACTTCCTCTGCATTCCTTAAAAGACGCTTCCAGTCTTCTTCTGCTGTTGCCTGACAAACTGGAACATTTAAATTAAGCAACTTACCAGATAGTAGGAGAAGTGTTCGGTAAAATGTCATCACTGCGTGCAACAGGCTGCTGAACTCTGCTCAGCAAGGGTTCCTGGTCTACCACTGTCTGAGCGCAGGCTGAAGGGGAGGGCTTTTTTTAGAGGCTCCTGGAGTAATCTCATGAGCATCATCATTGGACAGGGCTTAATCCAGTGTTTGCGAGACTATAGGCTCCCCCTGCAAGAACCAGCCTGGTGCCTCTTTTTGTATCGCTGCTTTAGGATCTCAGAGCAAAACTACTGGGCATCTTCTTTATTCGTCCATATCAAAAACCTGGTCTTTTAGCTTTTTATTTTTTGACAACTTGTAGACACGGAAAGCAAGTTGTGGTTCACCTTCCTTGAATACGACCCGGAAAGACAAATCACACAGCCAACAAATGAATAAATAAATCATTAACAGTTTAGTTCTGCTAAAGCAATGTCAGTACACCATTAACCCTTTAAAGTTCGAAACCAGAAATAATTGTCACGAAATTTGGATCTTTGCAAGAGGTGCCAATATATCAGATTAAATGCCTCCTCACGGAATAAGTATGGTCGTTCTCATCCAATAACACTTCTTTTTCCTCTCAAGGTTGTTATCCAGCAATGACTTGACTGCTGAACAGAGTGCTCACAGTGCTCCTTCCTTCAATAAAAGAAACATTGCATTTACTGAACAACACTCCAATTCCCAAAAACGATTCGAAGAGGTTAAAAATAAGATAATCTAGAAGTAGCTGGAGAAGTGTTGCGTGCTTGTTTCTCCTATCCTTCAGGATATCTTCAGGCAGTTCTTTTGGTAAGTGTGCCCAAACTGCATCCAATTATTCTATTTTTCCCTCTTTTTTTTATCTCCCCTGAAACGCTTGTATACAATGTAAGGTAAGCGCCCCCTGCTAGTGAGTGTGCTCATCGCACATGATGGTTTTCTTCTGAATTCATGGCCACCACCATAAAACAAGCTGCTATAAATCAGATCACAACTGAGAAAAACAAATTTTAGCTTATTTTTTATTTATTTTATTTATTTATTTTTGCTTTGTTGCATAATAAATGGCAGGCAAAGTTTCAGTTTGAGTCACATTTGAAGAGTCTGACTTAGAGAACTCTGATTTTATTATGGCCTTGACGTTGCACATCTTATACTGATTGCAGGAAGAGGAAGATATGCTCTTTTCCAGAGCCTAATTTTTGGCCAGTTGTCATCTGTTTGAATACATGTTACAACTGTTTGATATCAGAGGACCTGGAAGTCTGTCCGTGTTACCTTGCAGTGATGTATTGACTTAGACTTAGACAACTTTATTTGTCATTTTGTATGCACAGAGTGGGTACAGAACGAAATTTCGTTTGCATACAGCTTGAAAATTTACAGTGAATTGCAGTAGATTACAGGATAAAGTGCAGCAGTGATTTGACAGTACAACAATTGAAATGTAAACAATGCAGGAGAAAGAGACAGTGTGTGATCACAGTGTACAGGTGAGTATTTCTTAAAAACCATTTGTATGTGCAGAAATTATTTGTGCAAGAATACATTTTAGAGACTGAGAGTTCCGCAGCATTTGTAATGCTGGATAAGGATGCAATGATGCAAATGTGCAAATGTGCAAATGTGCAAATATGCGAATGTGGTACAGAGTCCAGTTTATAGCTTCAGCAGTTCAACAGTCTGATGGCGACAGGGAAGAAGCTTTTGCAGAACCTGGTGGACCTGCAGCGGATGCTGTGGAACCTCTTCCCAGAGGGCAGCAGGGAAAACAGTCCATGGTGGGGGTGTGAGGGGTCTCTGATGATGTTACGGGCTCGGGCCACGCAGCGCTCAGATGAAATGTCCTTAATGGAGGGAAAAGGAGCCCCGATGATCTCTTCTGCTGTCCTCACCACTCTCTTCACATTCTTCCAGTTGGAGGCATTGCAGCCTCCACACCACACAGAGAGACAGCTGGTCAAAATGCTCTCTATGGTGCTTCTGTAGAAGGTCGTGAGGACGGGCGGGGGCAGGTGGGCTCTCCTCATCCTCCGCAGGAAGTAGTCGCTTCTGTGCCCTCTTCACCAGTGACGTGGTGTTCAGAGACCAGGTGAGGTTGTCCATGATGTGCACCCCCAGGAACTTGGTGCTGCTGACCACCTCCACAGCTGAACTGTTGATGAGCAGTGGAGCGTGGTGAGGCCGGTTCTTCCTGAAGTCGATGATGATCTCCTTGGTCTTCTCCACGTTCAGGATCAGGCTGTTGTCTCAGCACCAGCCCACCAGCTGCTCCACCTCCTCTCTGTAGTCCCGGTCGTTGTCGTCTCTGATCAGCCCCACCACCATTGTGTCGTCGGCAAACTTCACAATGTGATTGGTGGTGAACCTGGGAACGCAGTCGTGTGTCATCAGGGTGAACAGCAGGGGCTCAGGACGCAGCCCTGAGGAGAGCCCATGCTGAGGGTGATGACATCAGAGGTGTTCTGTCAGCCTGGACTGACTGAGGTCTGTTGGTGAGGAAGTCTAGCAGCCAGTTGCGAAGAGGTGTGCTGAAGCCCAGATGTTCCAGTTTTCCCACCAGGTGCTGTGGGATGATGGTGTTGAACGCTGAACTGAAGTCCAGGAACAGCATCCGCACGTGCGTGTTCTTCTCCTCCAGGTGTGTCAGGCTCAGGTGAAGAGCGGAGGAGATGGCGTCCTCAGTGGAGTGGTTCCGTCTGTAGGCAAAATGGAACGGGTCTAGTGTTGGGGGGAGACTGGAGACGACGTGTTCCTTTACCAGCCTTTGAAAGCACTTCATCATGATGGGAGTCAGTGCAACAGGCCGGTAGTCGTTGAAACAGGTGACTTGAGGTTTCTTTGGCACCGTAATGATGGAGGCACACTTGAAGCATGCTGGCACTGTGGCTTGGTCCAGCGAGGTGTTAAAAATGTCTGTGAGAACACCAGCCAGCTGACCTGCACACTCCTTGAGCACCCGCTCAGGTATGTTGTCGGGGCCTGGGGCCTTCCGCGGGTTGACTTTCCTTAGAGCCTTCCACACGTCGGCTGTGTCAAGGCAGAGCACCTCCTCTTCCTGATGGGGGGCAGCTTTCACTGCTGGAGTGCTGTTTAGTGCCTAAAACCTCCCAAAAAAGTTGTTTAGTCTGTTAAGAAAGTCAGCATCAACTTCACCCACCCGGGGAGAGGGCGTGTTGTATTCTGTTACTGCCGGTATGCCTTTCCACATGCTCCTGGTGTTGCTGGCGTCATGGAAAAGCTCCTGGATTTCATCAATGTTGATCTTGTCCTCATAAGTTGCAGCAACTTTGAACATGTTCCAGTCAGAGCATTCAAAACAGTCCTGGAGCGCCTCCATGGCTCCCTCAGTCCACACCCTCACCTGCCTCACTGTAGGTTTAGCTCTGATCAGTAGAGGCCTGTATGCAGGAATTAGCATAACAGAGAGGTGGTCTGAAGAGCCCCAGGTGGGGGCGGGGGGGCTGCCCTGAATGCGCCTTTTATGTTAGTGTAAACCAGGTCTAGAGTGTTCTCTCCCCGACTTGCAAAATCCACATGTTGGTAGAAATGAGGGAGAACAGTTTTCATATTTGCCTGGTTAAAATCCCCAGCAATAATGAAAACCCCCCTCTGTGTGTGCAGATTGCATCTCAGAGATAGTCCGATAGAGGACACTCATAGCCTCTTTTGTGTTTGCGCTGGGAGGCACGTAAACCGCTATGATGATAAATACAGTAAACTCTCTAGGCAGATAAAAAGATCTGTAGCTAATAAAGTATATGCAGCTAATATTGAAGGATTTTTTTTAAGTTTACCTACTTAAAACAAACAAAGCAGTGGTGCGCTGTCAACCTGCATAGTGTTTACCACAAGTTTGATTGAGTCTGCAGAAGAGATTTTGCTTCTGGAAAAAGTTTAGGTCCTTCAGATTTTTCAGCAAGATATTTCTTGGTGACGTAAATGCATTTCCATTTATTTGCATCCTCCTGCCAGGGGCAGATAACTTCAGCATATAATAATGAAAGGACAATAAAAGGTTTCGGTGAGTTGAGAATTACCACCCTGTTAAAGAGAAGAATGTGGGAAATGTTGCCCAATAAACTGAATTAAAGTTTATTGCCTATTTACAACATGTGGGTTCAGGTGTGTTTATACCTGAGTCTAATGTAGGTATATGTAAAATAATTAATAATAAAGTGTCTGTATTTACAGCTGAAATAACTGCTATAATTTTAGGGTTACAATGGAAAGAAGAGGTAAGACCTGATAGGGCAGTCATTTGCTCGGACTCTACAGCTGCATTAAACAGTTTGATTTCAAAAGGACAAAAAGAAGTAATTTGTTGATGGAAAGATTTAGATTACTTTTAAGAATACAAAGAGCTGGAATTGATGTGTAATCCTGCTGGGTTCCTGCACATGTTGGTGTAGAGGGAAACGAAAAAGCAGATGAGATTACAAAAAGAGCATTAAAATAAAATAAAAAATTAAATAATGAATGTTCTGTTTGGAAAGGATGAGGCCAAACCACTAATAAGAACAGTAGTGAGGGACATATGGCAGGAGAAATGGGACACCAATACTAAAGGAAGACATTACTACAGAATACAGAAATTAACTAAGGTGAAAATCTTTAAAGGAAAGGGCAGAAGAGAGGAAGTAATCTTTTCAAGGTTAAGGTTGGGGCATACAGGATTAAAATCAATTATTTATTTAATGACTAAGTGTGCATATAATGAATGTAAAGTATGTGGTGTTTGAGAGGATGTAGAGCATATGATTTTGAAGTGGACCACATATAATTATGAGAGGAGTATTTTGAGTGATGGGATGTATGAGTTGAGACGGAGATGGAACTTGGAAGGAATATTAGGTGTTAAAGAAAAAAGAAGGGAAGGATATAAAGCATTAAATATTTTCTTAAAGATACAGGCTTAAATTATATTATAGTTCATTATTTATTTAGTTGTTAATTGATTTATTTTTGGAGAATGTAACATGAGTATTAACCCTGAAGTTACACCCTCCGGTACAGTAGGTGGCGATCTTCACCTGAAAATGGCGGTTGCGGTTCGCCATTAAAAACCGAAGAAGAAAAAGAAGGGCGGCCTTCAGCGACTGCTGCTGCTAAGTTGTTTTGGCTAATACGAAGGTTCCCTTTCCTTTTTGTTATATTCTGACCGAAAGGTTGTTTGGAATAAAGACTCATTCATGTAAGTGTCTTTAAAAATTATATATATATGTAGGACTGTCTGTGTTTTATCCTCCGTCCAAGCTAGGGGCTAAACATCCACAGCTCGCTATTGTTTGCGTTGAGGAACTAGTTTAACTTGGAAATACCTATGCTTTGTTTGCTTCAGACTTCCTATTATAAACTTAACCGTTTGCGTTTTCGTATTGGTTAAAGCATGTGTGTTTCGGGTCTCTTGGGGGAAAAACGTCTTTTTTTCCCCAAGTTTGGTTTTTATATGTGTGTGTGCGCGCGCGTGTGTGTGTTGCTGTGTAATAATCGGTGATATTTGCTAGCAGGCGGTAACGGTAGCTAACGAGAAGTGTAGACGACGGTCCCTAGCCGCGCATAACACACGTGCGCTAAAAGATATGCGCCCATTATCGGACAGCTGGCAGTGCTAAAGCTTTGGGACGCTTCGTTTGTCTACAGCTTCCCTGAGTTCCATGTGTAAACTATATTATTTAGCCACGGAAACATTGATCGGCTAAAATATAAAACAGATTTGAATCGGTTATGCGAAAGTAGGAGGAAGAGGAGTGGGAGGAGGAGGGGGCAGAAATAACACATCATCAACTCCCGGGTCTGTTCTATATCCAGCTGCGGTAAGCAACCAGATATTACAAAAAACAACAACAACAAAAAACGAGAAATTAAACCGATTTAAATAACACTCGTATAGCCCATTCACCTTTGTTATATACATGTGGCAGATTGGTTGTTTTGTTTAGTCTTCGCAGTGTAATGCCCGTGTTAAACCCTCATCATACGCCGTCTATTCCACGAGAACGTTTTTGACATCCCCTGTCCAGCATAAATGTTGTTTATTAGGACGTGACGATGTGACCGAGAGGAGGACAAAAACGACGCGGGTAAAAACTGACGATGCGTTGTCCGATAATAGGCCGGTTGCTTTCCGATGCTAAAGTTTGAACGTTTCCGGAAGGCCGATGACCTAACTGGTCCACACCCTCAAATATGTAATTATGTAATTATTTGTAGTGCCATATGACTTAACAACCAAACCTTCTGTGAGCTTGTTTAAGAGCTCCTGCTTTTAAAAAAAATAATGTAAAAATAGCCCACTTAACTCGTATTTCCGGGACTACGCGCGTGTCGTCATTATTTAAACTCGGAAGTGAGTCTGGAAGAAGGGATTCGAGATAAAGCTTTTAAAACGATGACTTTTAGATTTGACGAGTCTGGCAACAGGGCTATAGGAACATGCGCGTGTGTGTGTGTGTGTGTGTGTGGGGGGGGAAATAGGGTGGAAAATGTCATAAGTTTAGTTTTATTGTGAGTGTGTCTGTATAATTCTTTTGTTTGCAAAACCATATGGAATTGTATAATTTCAGGTGCTGTCTGAGGAGAGGATATTAAATGCGCAACTATGTCTGGAGCGTGTCGGGACAGAAGTCGTCGCTGGCAGGAGATTCAGAAAGGCCTTCAGTTCATTCAGTGAGTGTGTTTTTACAGATCATCGGTTGTTACATAGGGGATCTTATAGAGGAGAAATTAATTTGTAAATAGTAAGTACTTAGGCTCCCAAATCACTGCATTCTCCAAAGTATAGGGAAACAAATAAATTTGCTTCAGAGCTTTGCTGGTTTGGTAATAGCAGTCCACATGTGCATAGAAAGAACATAAAGAGTGCAGCTGCAATGCCTTATCTTACATCTTTTTTTTTTCTTTTTTTTCATGACATTACATTTAGAACACAGAGTTTAAGTGCCTGTTGATGGTTCGGTGTTTTGAATTTTTCAGATTTTAACATTAAACCTGTGGCTTATAGGGGTTGCACTTTTTTGTTATATTAGGTTCCATTAATATACTTGATAGAGCCTTTAAATACAAATAGCACACATGCAAATTTTTAGACAGAAAAAAAAATAAACAAGCACACACTCTGATATCCTGTTTTTCCTCAAAAGAAAGTCCAAATAGTCTGATTCAAAGACAAGAAAATTGTCTGCCAAGTATTACTACATCAAAGTGCTTAATTGGATTTGGGGTCTGTTTCTGTAAACTGCCTGCTGTTTATGCTGTTAGAAAGTAATACTGTGCTTTAGGCATTGTGGAGTATAATTTGTGTATATATATCCATCTCAAGATTCCTCCTAACTCTAAAAGAGAGAAGTGAGTTGTGTCACTACTTCTAAAAAAAAAAAAAAATGCAGATAGGCGCTATAAACCAGCACATAGGTAATATGATCCTGTGGTATCATAGCCAAAGCACGTTCAACACATTTAAATATCAGAAAACACATGTGGAAATTTAAAGACCTCTAGTGTTGTCATTCTAGTGTAGTTTAATTACTCAGCCCATTGGTAAATCTACAGAAGAGTAGATGACAGATATTATTATTTTTTTATATAAAAATGTACTTCTTTGTATCTCTCCATCTTATTCTGAATCATAATCGTCTCCGTTGGCCGGGTTTGTACATAGAAAAAAG
Source organism: Fundulus heteroclitus (assembly GCF_011125445.2). Taxonomy (NCBI): domain Eukaryota; kingdom Metazoa; phylum Chordata; class Actinopteri; order Cyprinodontiformes; family Fundulidae; genus Fundulus; species Fundulus heteroclitus. Next base: position 14,802,125 of record NC_046376.1, read on the forward strand.
TTATTTGACATCATTTCCACTTAGCGTTCAATCTACAGACACACATCTATATATATATATATATATATATATATATATATATATATATATATATATATATATATATATATATATATATATATATATATATATATATTACACAAACACACATTATTTTTTTTTTTTTTAAGATCGGTCTATAAAGAGAGTATTGTTACAAAAGACTTAAACTGAAACCTGTACAAGTCCTGGGTGGAGAGAAGACCACCCCATTTTGATTATTTGTTGCTGTTTGTTGGCCATGAGTTGCTTTTTCAAACCACACATTGATTGATGAACCAAGTATAGATTGAATAATGGCGGTGTAGAAAATGACCAGCAGCTTCCACGGAAGATTGTACTTCTTATGTCATGACGGGAAATGCTCTCTGCTTGGGCTTCTTCCGATCAGCGTCTGTATATGAAGACAGCCTCAGTTCCTGAGAAAGGATGGTTCCTTGGAACCGGAAGCGATCCACAGTAGATACAGCATTATTTAGGATGGAGAGTGTGGGGGAAGTTTTCTACAAGTTCACCGTCGTCTCTGCAGTGTTGGGCAGGTTAAGCTCCAGGTGCCTCTGACCGCACCAGTAGACCAGCCGATCCACCTCCTTTCCAAATGTAGACTCCTTCTGTCCTGGGCCAGACAATGGCCAGTGGTGTCATTTGCAAACTTCAGGAGTTTCTGTGACAGATCAGCACAGTTTCAGGGTTTATACTTAAGAAGAGCCCAATTAAGCTCTTAGAAAGTGTGGATCTACTGTTAATGTAAACTGTTTATCTGTGAAATCTAAAATTTAATTCTATGGTGTAAACTGCAGTGGGGCGTTAAGATAATGCATCGTTCATCCGCTAAGTGAAAGTTGGCATTGGATGAAAGAAAAGATAGATTAGATTGTGAGGTCATAACGATATGTTGGTTTTGCTATTGTTCAGCTGTGAGACAGCATCTCATGGACTGTGCTTTACTTTAGTTCCTGTATTTTTGAATGTCTGGGCTTGGTTTTCATACTTTGGGTAGATTAAAGCTTTTGTCCAAACCTTGTTCTGCAGCTGTGCCACGTAGTATAACGTTACATTTCCTCCTATTTCTCTGAGCAATTTTCTTAAAACAAAGGTGAGATTGTTTTTATTTTATCTTTTCATGGATCAGCACTTAAAGCAGCGGTCCCCAATCCTGGTCCTCGAGGGCCGGTGTCCCTGCAGGTTTTACATGTGTCCCTGATCCAACACACCTGATTTACTTCCCCAGTGTGCTGTCAAGTTCTCCAGAGTCCTCCTAATGACCTCATTATTTGACTCAGGTGTGTTGAAGCAGAGTAACAAATAAAAGTTGCAGGATTGGGAACCACTGACTTAAAGAATGGCATTTTATTACAATGTAGTTTGTGTAAAATATAAACTTGGCCGCAGCTTCCAAGAGGGGGGGAACTGCAGCTTCCCACAGACGGCAGCACCACCATGACACTCACACCACCATGCTTGACTCTAGGCAAGAGACGCTTGTCTCTGTACCTCTCACCTGGATGCCACCACAAACACTTGACACCATCTGGACCAAATAAGTTCATCTTGGTCTCATCAGAACACTGGACATGGTTCCAGTGATCCAGGCATGTCCAAAGTGCGGCCCGGGGGCCATTTGTGGCCCCTGGACTCATTCTGGGTGGTCCCCAACAGCATTTCAAGAAAGATTTGGTCCAGGTGGCTGATGCAGATGGAAGTTTTTAGTTTTTAATTAGGGCGAAATTATGACAGAAAAGTAAAAAGCCTACAATTGAAAATGTTAAGTTCAGTATTCATCTTCCAATAAACACACTTTTGACATTCTCTTTAATTTCATAGTAACATCTATTCAGTGACATTTAATTACTCAAATGCAAACTTTGGTGCCTTAAATCTACTTTGAATTCAATTATTAAAATTGGCTAATTACAGCAAGTGTTTTCAAAGAACAACTGAGCCAAAAATCGTTCTTATATGGCTAAACCAATAAGAGTCAAGTTAAATTATTCAAAATAGTTTGCAAGCTGGACAACCATATTTTAATATGACAAATGAGCAAAGCCCTTTTTTACCTTTTTAAAAGGTATTTTGTAGAGCGGGTAAAAAAATGTACATAATTTCTTGGGGTTTAAAAAAAAAAAATGGCATTGCATGGCATTGCAGCTGCACTCTTTATGTTCTTTCTATGCACATGTGAACTGCTATTACCAAACCAGCAAAGCTCTGAAGCAAATTTATTTGTCTCCCTGTACTTTTGAGAATGCAGTGATTTGGGAACCTAAGTACTTACTATTTACAAATTCATTTCTCCTCTATAAGAGAGCCTTTCTTCTGGGATGACAGCCATGTAGTCCAATTTGATCAAAGATGCAAGGGGTGTGCTCTTTAACCAGGTGTAGCCCATTATATCACGTAATTCAGAACATTTAACACTTTAGCAGCGTGGATGTGTCAACCACTCTAGTTTTGTTGCCAAAGAGAAACATTGCAATATATTTGTTCTCTGTGTATTGAGGTAGTTTTATTGGTTCTTGTAATTTAAACATCCTAATCTGCTTTCCAGCTTTCTTGTACTTACTGTTTTCAAAGAGAAATGCCTGCCTGATGGCAGCAGAGCCAAATACCTGGATAAGAAAGCAGAATTGTATTGTTTAATAAGGCCATCGTGTAGTTTGTGCAATAAATCATGTGATGTTTTACCCACAGCGTGATGTAACTGGCAGGTAATGATGCAGACTAAGTGATGACTATGCATCACAAACCCTTTTGTTAAGGTTTTACATGTTTAAGTCAACCGGCTTGAGAAGGCTCTCATACAGTTTGCTGTATTTTTTATAATTTTTTATTATTATGTGAGGCAATATCCTAATTATATTGAAACTTTGTATTTTCTTGGTATTCCATATCGTTTGTTTGATTAAACAGTCATACAAGTACTTCACTTTGTTTATGCTTAGGAGTACATTGTGAACGTTTATGGAAAGGAGATATTTAGGGGTATTGTAGTCATATCTAATTCCTGGTTTCTGTTTGCTCATTTGCATCCAGTCGTCAGCTTGTGTACACACCGCAGCCTGTGACGAACACAACCTGCACACTTTCCAGTTTGTTTGTTTTCACTGTTCAGGGCTCTAGAGTGCGACCCAATTTGTCAAATGGTGCTAACAAAAAAAAAAAAAATCTGAGGTTGCACCAGTGCAACCAGCCGCTTGAAAATAAAAATAAAGTTTCATTGCCTCTAAAAATCTTCATGGGCGTTGCCGGACACTTTTGTTACCAAAACACATGCCCTGTTAGTGCTGTTCTCTGGTTAAAACAAAACCCCTTCCAAAATCCAGAAAGTCCCCTATTAAAACCAGCTAGATGTGGAAGTAGTGATGTTTTACTTTTATTCAAAAAATTAAAGATAAGTGTCGTTACTTACTGTCGGTTAGTCAGTGGGCCACAACAGAAAATTACGTTTATTGTCCTCGCTTGGTATCGTACATGAGTATCCGAACAGACGGAGAACATTAGCCTCACAAGAGAATACAAATTTTTCACAAAAGTAAAACATCAGTACTTTCAGGTCGTGTAGTTGCTTGGAATTGAGGAAGAGTCAACTAGAGCTGCTCTTTTTCCAGTCTGCGCTTTAACGCAGGGGAAACTAATTCTAGCACCTAATTTGTCTCAAAACCTCAAGTTGAGATGTGTTTTAGCAGAGATCAGGTAAGAGCATTAGTTAAAACTCTTGTTTTATGGACATATTTTTGTACACTTTAAACTGTAACTCACCCCTCTTAGCAGAGCCTTAATCTGCCCACATCTAATATTTGGGGGAAAAAAGTGCATAAAGTGAAACGGGGAACAAGTGGGGGTTAATGGCTGGGCATGGCCTGGGTCACGAGAACAAGGTAAATAAATACTAAATAAACTAACTGAATGCTAAGCTAATAAATTGCTAACATGGAAATCGGTAGATCACAAAGTTTACAAAGATCACAAAAGGTAATTTTTTGATTTGGGAGTAAGTTACCCTTTACATTTTTTTCCCCATGTTTTATCAAGACTTTTTAGTTTAATATTTAGTATGAAATTACAATATTTTTGTCATAATTTATCCTGTAGGAAGGTTTCTGTGCTTTGTTATATAGATATAATACAATCATCTGAATCTTATTTGGTTGTAAACTATGTGTTTGTTTGCTGTTTCATCCACTTATTTAACTGCAATTACAAACATAATAGTCCTATTTAATTTTTCTGCCTTTATTTAGAAGTTTTTATTAACACGTTTTAACATGATCTTCTTAGATCAGTACCTTTATGACTCTGGCTTGCTGCTGCAACAATTCAGGTTCCCCCATGGGCATGAAATCAGAATAATCCTGTTAATAATAGCAATAAGTGCTTCAGACTTAACGTTCTGTATATATGTTTATGAAGCACTTTAACCCCCAACATGTTTTCACTAAGTTCTTGTAAGATTATGATTCAAATAAATAATTTTATGTTGTCAATATTGTCTACATCGGGGGTGTCCAAACGTTTCGGTACATGGGCCGAAATTGTCAAGTCACAGGAACTCGAGGGCCAAAAAATTTACACTTTTTTAAATTTTATTATTATTTTTTTTAACCAGAAAAATTCAAATTTGTTACCTGCCTAACGAAATATGATCATTTTAAATAGTCAGATTTTTCGATGTGAAATTTAAAAAAAGGGTTTTGCTCGTTTTGTCATTAAAACATGGTCTTCCAGTTTGCAAATTATTCAAAATATTTAAATTTGACTCTTTAACAACAATAAACTGAACTCTTTTTTGGTCTGGCAATATAAGAACAGTATTTGGGTCAATTGTTCTTTGAAAACACTTGCTGTAATTAGCCCGTTTTCACAATTGAATTCAAAGCAGATTTTAATGCACCAAAGTCTGCATTTCAGTAATTAAATATAATTGGATAGATGTTACTGTAAAATTACGGTGAATGTCAAAAGTGTGTTTATTAGTCCTACACACGTACTATGTGTTGTACGTAACATTTTCAATTGTAGGATTTTACCTCTCCTGTAATAATTTTGCCGTAATTAAAAACTAAAATCTTCCATCTGCATCAGCCATCTGGACCAAATCTTTCTTGAAATTCAGTTGGTGGGGGACACCCAAAATCAGTACAGGGGCCACAAATGGCCCCCGGGCCGCACTTTGGGCATGCCTGGTCTACGTGAACAGTAACTTAAAGAAAAAAACAATTAATCTGTAAAACTGCGGTGGTAAATTCCATTTAGTTGCACCTATCCTTAGCGCTGGTTCACTTCAGAAAAGAAAAAAAAGTTAGGCACACCAAAGCAACCACAGCGAGAAGTTAGTCTAGACCCCTGCTGTTGTTACTGGATCATGTTTTTTTTCCTGTTAAGATTGAGTTTTCCCTTCCCACTGTCGCCACATTTGGTATTGCAGCAAAGTTAACAGCTTGATGCAATCAAGCTGTTAACTTTAACAAGCTGTTAACAGTGACTCTATGCAGTCCACTGGGTTTATTGAGATAGGACATCTTTCGCCAATTGGAAAAATGAACTAAATTTGATTTACAGGCTGTATTGCATTCTTTTTATATAGGTGGGTTTATGAGCTTCTAAGCTTTTAAGACATGCATTTTTAATTGCAAGTTGTGATTGAAGGTCTGAAACTTGCTCTGTTTTCTGCTTCTAGATCAACCCTTCCGTTTCCTGGAAGCCAAGATCAGTATGAGGTAAGCTGTGGGAATTTGAATGTGAGTGCAGGCAGCATCTTTCGTTTCCCACAAGTATGTGTTTGTTAATTTAAATTAAAGGGAAATGTTTCAGATTGAGTACAATGAAAGGTTCTGTCCTAAACATGCAATAATGTTAATTCCCAGGCATTTTGTTCTTTTTAATTTCCAGGTGTTTATAAAGGAACTTGTGTGGAACCTGTTTGGAGAAGGGAATGATGTGTTTCAAGAAGGGGAATGGACGAAATCCATTGAGATGTACACAGAAGCATTGAATATAGCAGAGTACGCCGACTCGGAAGAAAAAATCTCTGTTCAAACAAGTTTACTGGAAAAGCTGTATGCAAATCGAGCCGCTGCGTACCTCAATATTGTTCCAGTAAGTTGGTTTCGGCTCGCTGTTGTTCATCTCTTGTGATGGAGCTCAGGACTTTCAGTTCCTTTGCTTTTTGGGGAAAGATATGTTTGCAGCAGAAGAACAAAAAAAAAAAAAACAGATTTTCCTGCTTTATAATAGAGTTAATGATATTCGGTTGAAGTTCACAGAGGGAGTGCAGCGCTAACCTGCGGTTGAGGTCATACCGTGGAAAACAAACAAGCATCTTATTTCAGGAAAACATGTAGATGTCCGTGGAAGTTTCATACTTAGAAAACTGAAGCGTTGTTGGTTTCCAGTTCAGCCGCCTTGTTGTTGGCCTGAGGGCAGCCATCTTCATTTGACAATAGAGCTAGTAAAGGTTTTTGTTTTTTAACTGCTAAATAGACTTTGTGTGAATTCAGTACTGTTGAAGATGGATCAGTGAAATTACATTTTGGAGAAACAATTATTTGCTATTTGAAGAATCTTGCTTCAGCATTTGAGAACATGAGAGCATGCCAGTAAAAACACTTTACTGTTGTCAGAACAGGACACACCCAGACCCAAGTCAAAGGAGCTAAAGTTGTTAGTGATGTCATGACAAGTTTACGCCATTTGTTTTTCCATCGTTACTCATAGGGACTGTATGACCAAGCTCTAGAAGACTGTGAGAAGGCTCTCCAGCTGAACGAGGGGAACTACAGAGCACTGTACAGGAAATCAAAAGCCTTGAAAGAGATGGGGAGACATCAAGAGGCCTATGAGGCTGTTGCCAAATGTTCGCTTGCAGTGCCTCAGGTAAGGACAAATATTTGCATGCTGCAGGTTATTAAAGTGCATTTGCAAAGAATCAACTTACTATCTTTGTTCCTATTCGTGAAAGAAATTGTCATCCAGATGGCTCTGAGACGCAGGAAACACAAAAGAGCAGAGACAGTAGTTTGTTTTTTTGCTCATTATGTAAATTCAACATTTACTTGACAAGACAAGATGCAGCAACAATGAGATGCACCAAGAAAAACACTGGTGACTAGAATCAAAGGATTTTCTGCTTGTGGCTGTGAACATATCTTTTATGTGTGTGTATATATATTATTTTATTTTTCTTGTTTTTTTTTTGTTTTTTTTTATGGCACTAGCTAGTTTCTTTACAAAGTGGGCTTACAGGAAAGGGGGTATGAGAGAGGGGGGAAAGACATGCGGTGAAGGACCTCAAGCCAGAATCCACCCGTGGTCAGTCGTGATGAGGACTGAGGCCTCCGAATATGGGTCACGCTCACTATCTTTGTGCCATCGGAGCACACCCAGTCTGTGAACACATCTGAGCGCTGTCCCATTGCGCCGCTCTCTAACTGTGAGGTGTTTATAAGTGAATTTGGAGAAAGCACAGATGTAGGAAGCTATCTAAAAGGAAACTGTGTTTTCCCACACATGAGGACAGTTCAGGCTGCAAAAAAGGAGACAGCAATACCTCAGCAGATTCAATTTAATTTATATTCGCAACATGTCATCTCAAGGCAGTTTACAAAGTCAAATTGGTCAAGGAAACCCAGCAGATTGCATCAAGTCTTGGTGTCACAGCTAACAGAATGCCAGACCAGATGTACCTACTATGAAGAGAAAAAAGAGACAATAAAAAGGTGAAATAACAACTAACAATGCAAATTGGAGAACAGTAGGAGAAAAATAGACCCTGATGTCCCCCAGTAGCCTAAGCCTATAGCAGCATAACTACAGAGATAGCTCAGGGTAACATGAGCCACTCTAACTATAAGCTTTGCCAAAAAGGAAAGTTTTAAGTCAAATCTTAAAAGTAGATAGGGTGTCTGCCTCACGGACCAAAACAGGGAGTTGGTTCCACAGGAGAAGAGCCTGATAGCTAAAGGATCTGCCTCCCATTCTACTTTTAGAGACACTAGGAACCACCAGTAGACCTGCAGTCTGAGAGTGAAATGCTCTGTTGGGAACATACGGGGTAATCAGAGCTCTGATATATGATGGAGCTTGATTATTAAGGGCTTTATACGTTAGAAGGAGAATTTTAAATGCTGTTCTTGATTTAACAGGAAGCCAATAAAGGGAAGCTGAAATAGGAGAAATATAATATTATTATTATTATTATTATTTTTGAACATCATTGATCTCAAAATAGAGAAATTCACTTCTCCATTTTAACCAATCCCCTTGGAGCAGTGGGCTGCCACAGTGCGGAGCCTGGGGAGCAATCTGGGGTTAAGGGTCTTGCTCAGGGACCCAGAGTGCAGGCTGTGGGGATCAAACCGGGTACTTGCAACCTTCTCAGAGCGCAAGCGAGTTGCTCTAACCACTAGGCCAACACTACCACAATTAATATGATCTCTCTTGTTAATTTTCATCAGAACTCTTGCTGCACCATTTTGGATCAGCTGAAGGCTACAAACTGCATATTGTAGACTTCCTGAAAGTAAAGAATTACAATAGTCCAGCCTTGAAAATAACAAGTTTATGGACTAGTTTTTAAGCATCACTACTTGACAGAACATTTCTAATTTCGGCAATTTTACGGAGGTGAAAAAAGGAAACCCTGGAAACCTGTTTAATAAGACAAGGCAAGGCAAATTTATTTGTATAGCACATTTCAATACAAAGACAATGCAACGTGCTTTTAGAATAAGATAACACGTTTAAACGGAGCAAGTTGCTCAGACATTGAGCATGGTGGATTTGGAAATCTTTTTGGAAAGTTAAGATCAGGGTGCACATTTTCTAGAGAATGTAGCGGCTACCCTCGGAGAAGTGACTTTATCAATGTTACCGCTTGCTTCCTCGCCGCCATTGTTGTCTGAATCCAAACAGTCGGTTCTCTGATTATGTCACATCTATGAAAATCCCGCCTGGCGATCCTGATTGGCTCATCCATTTTATGTGGTATTGAAATCCCTCTCAATGGCAGTGATTCCAGATGGATGAATGAAGCCGTGTGGAGCTCTGCGGAACAAAATCCATCTGGCAACAATCAGGTTATTGTTTTATAGCTCTTGAAGAGAAACAGGAGGTCAAAGCTTGGCATGAGCGGGGAAATTATACGACATTCTGATCTGTTCATTTCCTGTTAATGCAAAATAAGAACACGTACACCTACAGTTGATGAAAATGATCATAGCTCTTTGAAATACTGGTGGTTAAATGTGGTAAGTGGCAGCTAAAAATAAATCCATGATAAAGGGTATGTAAATGACTTCCTTCATTTAAAATGAAACTATACAGTAATTAATCGACTGGGCGTTCTCAGGAATGCATTTCCTGTTTAAAGCATAACACTGATGTACAAAATGTTTTGTCTCGTCAGGATTCCAATGTCACACAGCTGACTCAGGACCTTGCCAAAATTTTGGGGTTGAAAATCCGCAAAGCTTATGTAAGAAGTAAGGTATGTATGAAAGTCGGCTTGTTCACTTTTTGTTCTCTCTGATAACGTCAGGGAGCGTTAAAGTTAGTCCTTTCGGACTCATGGGGGTTCAGATGTAAGATGATTTAATAAATATATGCACATACATCTTTTTTTATTTTATTTTTTTTCACAGCCTGCCTTGAATGTTTTGCGCGGATCGGGTTATCAAGACGCATCATGTGACAAAGTATGCAACTTCCCCATCCTTGCTTGATTTTTGAGGAAAATATGTCATCAAGCAATACATTAATCTGTGAAATGTCTATTTTTAGTTTTCTCGTGGCTCAGATTCAGTTGAAGATATAGAAATCGGTAAGTCCTACTATTATAAAGCTTTCATCTCAATCTCAGGAGTTCAGAGGGAAATCATTATTTTTGTGTTTGTGTTTTAGAAGTGCCTCCGTTTGCCCAGGATAGCAGTGTTTTGGCTTCAGCTCCGGTTCCAATCCAACCTCCAGTAGCAGTGCACCCACCTCTAAATGACTCTATGGTTGAGGAACTTCCCCCTAGCAACAGTATTTTATCTATTCCCCCATCGGAGCCGCCGGGCTTCGAGTCTGTCCCCCTGCCCGTGTCTGTCCCCACATCAGTTTCTCTTTCCATGCACTCGTTTGTAAACGGGTGCCGAAACAGCAAGCCTTGTCCGATTCTTGAACCCAGTCAAGATTTTGACACTGACATAATCGGGGAAGACCTAGATGATCTGCTGGACCAAGCTGGCCCTGAACCAGACATGGTAAGTGGGGGGAATTTTAATAAAGGCATATTTGGACATGCATACATTTTTATTTTTAGCTGGACTGTAACTTTTTTTTCCCCCCCGTCTCTTTTCATCAGTGTATCCCCACCATGAAAGGCCCTCTTCCTTTACCTACTAGTATTTCCTCTGGCAGTTCTTTGTCAGGTCCATTCCTGATGCCATCTGACATAAACCCTTTTCTACACAGCGGTTCACAGCAGTGTACTGTAACTCTGCCACCTCTGTATAACAAATCAGGATCTAGTAATTTATTTGGTATGGACACTTTTCACTCCATGCCCTCACCGCTGGACTCATTGGACAGCCTCAGCATATCAGACTACAAAACGGGTATGCTGCCTATTCTATACCCTGGTATGAATTTGCAAGAATTAAACAAAATAAAATGATAATCTTTTTTTTTTTTTTTTTCCACCTCTACAATATTTTCAGATTTTGCTCATAATCCATTCCTTCCAAAGGTAATTCTGTTCTTTATCATCAGCAGTGTGAGTATTATCCCAGTTTTTAATTGTTTTAATGCGTTGCGTGTTTTTAATATACAGCTCAACAATAAAGATGAGCCAATGGGAATGCCAGTGGGTATGCCTGAAGTGAAGGACCTCCCCGCCGCTGTAGATTTAGCAAAGAACCCCTTAGCTGAAACACATGAATTCAAACAAGCTTGCTCAATGTGCTACGTCAAAACAGGTGAGCGACTGTTATGATAGCACGGTAGATGTGTCTCCTCCCAGGCTTTGCTGGAGCCGTAGGCTAAATGGGAGCTTGTTGCTTTTGAAAGAGCTATATGAGCTCGTTGTAAAGTGTGTTCTCTTTTCTTTTTTTTTTTGCATGCAGGACCTGGAGTGTTGGATTACACTCTTCACACTGAAGATCATAAATGCAAAAAGGATGTATTACTTGGCAGAATAAAGCACTCGCCTGACAAAACGTGGAAGCTCATACGACCCAGACCAACAAAAACGCAATATGTAGGACCTTACTACATTTGCAAAGGTGACTTGTGTGTGAAGCTGTTGTTGAATAGTCTTTGTAGGAAATCCTGAAGCTTTTAACTCTATTAGGTTTCCCTAGTTTTATGGATACTGTATCACACTACAGTATCTTCTTCCCTGTACTCTAGATTATGCTTTGTTAAATAAAGTTTAGAGAGTGAAGACTAAAATGTGACCTTATGTGTTTCAGAGGTGGCCGTTGGAAAAGAGTGCCTATACCCCGGCCACTGCACATTTGCATACTGCCAGGAAGAGATTGATGTTTGGACTCTTGAGCGCAAAGGATTTATCTCCAGAGAATTGCTTTTCGATCCTTTTGGGCCAAACTCTAACATCAGACTAACTGTCCCCAAGATTTTACAGGAGCATCGTGGAATATTCACATTTCTCTGTGGGGTTAGTGTTTTGATTTATTTACTGTTCTGACATTGGACTGAGCTGGTGTCTAGACCTAAGGACTTCCAGATTTTCGTTTTTGTTGTTGGTGCTTTAGAATGCATGGCTTTTTTTTTTTATATAATAATAACTTAAGGGAAGGAATTATCAAATTTAGAAATGAGAACAAGGAAACCCCGTTCAGCCCTATTAGTGATACTGGTATTTGCAAAATCACAAACTGAGTTAAAGGGACAAGATACTGACACTGATGCTTTATACATTTCTACATAAGGGGAGTGGTGGCCTAGTGGTTAGGGCATTGCACTGGTGTTCAATTCAATTCAATTTTATTTATATAGCACCAAATCATGAAACATGTCATCTCAAGGCACTTTACAAAGTCAAGTTCAATCATATTATACAGATTGGGTCAGATTATACAGATTGGTCAAAAATTTCCTATATAAGGAAACCAGTTGATTGCATCAAAGTCCCGTGTTCTGGGTTCAATTCCCACAGACTGCTGCTCTGGCACTCTGAGCAAGACTTTTAACCCGAGATTGCTCCCTAAGGGGATGGGTTAAATGCAGAGAACAAATTTCATGGGAATGTATAATGCAATGACAAAGATTGTAATAATGATATTTCTTAAAATATTTACATTTTATCAAAAATTAGTATGTTAACCTATACCTTTCTCAGTAATCAATGGTATGTCTTATTACAGCAATTAACCATTTTTTATATTGCTGAGCAGTTTATTGCATGTTACCTCTGGTATATTGGCTATTTCATCAGTGGTGAGGTGTTCTTGGTGATGGCTAAAATATTAGCCATCACCCTAATATTTTGCTTCCTCTGCAAATTCTCTAATAGATTGAAGTTGGACTCTGGCTGAGTCCCTCCAAAGCCTTAGTTTAGCCTTCACACATGTTTGTTAAAATGACAAGATTATTTTATATCTAAATCTGCCAGGGATTTAAAAAATGTTGGTTTTACCTTTTTATAAATAGACATACACACTTCTATGCACATCTAAGACTTGATGCAGCAATAACTGAACAGGAAATTGCTGCACAAGTTGCCTCTAACAGTTTTTAGCTGTAGGCCTCTGAAAATATGAGTCTTGCACTTGCTTTTCAAATTTAGTCACAGTTGTATTTGACTTTGGGTCAAGAACTACATTAAGTAAAAATGTTCTCGCCTGACAAATTTTGTATGGGGAAAAAGCTGAAATGTCTGCACCTATCTGGGTCACGGAAATCGAGGATGTCAGAGATCATTTGAGGGGTTCATCTATTAAACGCTCTGTGGATAATTAAGAGAATCTCTTTTAAAATGGGTCGGCATTTTATGTAAAAATGTTCCGTGTTATATCTGGAGTTTCTGGCCCCCTCATTCTGATTTGAAGCTAAACTAGTCATTTGGACTTTTCTATTTTAAAAAATTACTTTTAGATGTGTTGTATATTTCCGTTTCCGTCTTGCTTGTACAATTAATGGGGCTGACCCCATTTGTGGACAACTTTTTTTCATTTTGTGGCACTAGTTGCCTTTATTTGAAAGTTGACTGACAGGAAACAGGGTTGAGAGGGGGAGGGGGACAACCTTAGTCCTTGCCACGTCATGGACTAAGGTGTGCACTACCCCTACGCCACTGCTGCACCCAGTATTGTGGACAATGCTGTTTTTATTCTTCTTTTTTGCACTATTTGTGTTTGGAGACCATGTGAGAGGCTACGACAGTTTTCATTTACTCTGGGCTGACAGAACCAAGAAGGGTGGTAAGAAGAGAGAATGTGTCTGGCAGTTCTTTTGAAACATGGATGGTGCAACTCCTGGCATTTAACTATCAACGGACATTCAGCTGCTAGCCAGCATTGACGCCCTGAGTAAAGAGGTGGTCTGAGGACACTGAAGAAGCTCTAAGGGACTGTTTGAGCTTAACTGTGTAGGAAAAGAGGAGGATATTGACAGAATCCCAGACTGCTTCACATTAACCTCTGCGTGGACAAAACTGCCTCTGTGTCTAACAGGCTGCTCTGCAGTACCAGTCTCGTGCCGAAAAACATGGCAGACCAGTAAGTGATCCTTCTGGCGGCGGTTCGTAAATATAGACATCTTTATGATTCGGCACTAAAAGATCAGTGATCAACAAATTTACAATTCCAGGAGTAAAATCCCTCGCTCTTGAAAGAAAGTTGGAGGCTTAAATGTTGGAAACAGCTGTGTTCCCTACTTTTATGTGTAGTACGCTTGGAGTAGGAGCGCAACACTACCCTCCAGAGTTTAGACGAGAAGTGTTGCTTTAGAGGAAGAACCGCACGGAGCATAACTGCTGCAGGCGTGTCCGAACGTCTCATTTCTGATCTGAACGTAGGGGCTTCACGCATAAAGCATCCTCGGCACTGATGAACATCCAGGGAACTAACTTTGAGACAGTAGACGCTTAAAGTATCTGGGAGTTCACCTGAACATAAACTGATCTGGAGTCATAACACGAATGCTCTTTACAGTAAGGGTCAGAACAGATGCTATCTGCTGAGAAGACTGAGGTCTTTTGGAGTGTAGGGGGCGCTAATGAGAGTGGTGGCCTAGTGGTTAGAGCAGCGCGCTTGCACTCTGAGGAGGTCGCAAGTACCCGATTCGATTCCTGCAGACTGCCACTGTGGGTCCCTGAGCAAGACCCTTAGCTTCAGATTGCTCCCCGGGCGCCACTCAGTGCAGGCAGCACCTGAGAGATGGGCTAAACAAAGAGACAAACTTTTACCTCTGTGGGACTATAAGGGAAATCTTGTTAAAAGTTGGAACTGTTTTTTGGTACCAGATTTATTTTTAGCCTACTTTTACATGGCCCCCGTTTACACGACAATGAAAGACGCAGTCTGCCTGTTAGGGAAGTCTAAGCACATGCACAGTATAACCTAGTGGTCAATGTTGCTGGATATTGTGAGAGAAACAAGCAACCAACTCTATGAAAACAAGCCCGAAGGAAGCGCAACCCACCATACCACAGTGCCAAATCCACCATGCTCAATGTCTGAGCAACTTTCTCCATTTAACCTTATCTTATTAAACAGGTTTCCAGGGTTTCCTTTTTTTCACATCCATAAAATTGCCAACCGCTTCATGTTGTCTGCAACACAGCAGCGTGAACGGATATCTTTATAACTCGTGTTTATAGTCGCTCGTTTAGTAGCTCAATTAAGAGACTTCATGGTAAAAAACAAACCCAAAAAAACCCACAACCCCCCAACACACGAAATTTACTAGTGGCTTATTTATATATATATATATATATATATATAAAAGCCTAAAGTTGTTTATAATAAGCGGACTTGGCAACACTGCTTGCGGTGGTACCTTTTTTAAGCAGTGTACCAAAAACATACCACCCACTAGTGGCTTGGTAGGGAAATTACGCAATTTTTTTTTTACCATTTCTAGTGGAGTAGTGTGCTTGGAGATTGTAATGAAGAACACTATCATGTAGATGTGTTAACAGAGGTGGATTAACAATCCAGTTTTTAATGGGTTGTTATTGCGTAAACGGCACACGGCAACATGCTGTGGAATGTATCCTGTGGTTCAGGGGAATTCCTCTTCCATCATCATAAGTCACTTAGCTGACAGTGGATGTGGGGGAGGGGAAGCATAGAAACATTTCGTACAATAAAACTTCTCTTTGCCTGGCATCTCATTTGTTCAATAGAAGGAAAAATTAAACTGCCATGTTTTTAGACTTAGATATACTTTAAAATCAGAAGCGTGCAAAATTGTTAAAGATTCTAAATTAACTCTAATGATTGAGGTATAACTTGACCTAATTTTTTTGCCATGACTGGATATCATTGTGAGGTACAAATACATAAAAATCTGTTGAAATTCTTAATTACTTATTGTTCTCAACTAACTGTCCTTATATGATTTGTCTGTTCGGCTAAGATGAACCAAACATCTTCTAAATCTAATACTGCAACCGAAAAAATAAATTGTCTGGGAAGTGATGAAACTTGGTGTTGCTCACTTTCTTAACTGTCGTTATACATGTTATGTGTCTTGCAGGTATGCTTTGACCACAAGCCCAGAATAATCAGCAAAACCAACAAAGATGACTCGTCTCTTTGCTCTCATCCTGTGACAAAGCATGACTTTGAGACTCATAAGTGAGATATTCAAAATTTGCTAACTTCTGTCTTAAAAAGTACTTTATCAGTCTTGAGAGATATTTGGGAAAATCAAGAGATTATTGGGGGGAAAAACGCTAAAATTGCAACTTTCGTGTCTCCTTTTAGGTGCCTGGTTCACATTTTGAAGGACAACACAGTTCGCTATTCCAAAATCAGACCGTTGAGTCCCGTTAGTCAACTGGATCTTTGCCGGCATGAAGTGCGCTATGGCTGCGTAAGAGAAGACGACTGTTTCTACGCCCACAGCCTGATTGAGCTGAAGGTGTGGATGATGCAACATGAACTTGGTAAGAGTGTTATTTATTATGTAGAATATTATTATAAAAAGGGTGAATGGGAGCGCCTTTGAAATTTTATTTTTGTTTCTTCTTCCAAACGATGCATTGCATAATGTTGGTCAGTCACAAATTCAGTTCAGTTTCTTAAAATAGTGCCGCCCCACAATCATTGTCTCAAGGAATTTTACAAAAACAGCCAGTTTATATACAGGAATATATAGACTATAGAATTCTGATACTACTAGAACTACCACTGGCAGTCAATTTGACGGGTGACATTCTGACCAATGGAATGCAGGATTAGTGATGACGTCATCAACTGTAATGGTTCTATAAGCCCGTTATGGATATGTAGACCTAAAAATGAGGTCCAAAACATATTTTTACCACGTCCAGCAATTGTTGCTTAAATTATTTATGATATACAATTGTAAATGGTGCTGAAAATAACACTGTAAATAAAAAAAAGTTTGCAACAAAATTTATAATTAAAATGTTTAATTATTTACATAAATTCAGAAAATGCAATGTGGCAATAATAGATTAGACAATAAGTAAAACGAAATAACATTACACTCTATGATACTAAAAAAAGTTACAAGAAATTACATAACTATTTACACTTGAAAACAATGAATGGTTCTAAACTGTAATGAACACATTAAAAATCTAAATATTTAATAAAACTACAAGTGGAACTACACAAAATGATATATTTACAAGATTAGAAAAAAGATCAAACACATTTTTTGCATGTCACAACGCCAATCCCCGTGCATTTCCTGCACATCACCTTTTTGCACTTGTGACAAGCATCAAGTGAGCGGTTTTTTGTACAGTGTTGACGCACCTGGTACTGTTTTCTTTGCCTACATAAAGGCGGCTCCTCCTCTGCGGAGGGTTCGTCGCACACCAGCGGGTATTTGTTGCGCACATGATTAGCGCGCAAGTGTTTCGCTAGTTCAAGGATAGAATCCCTGCGTGAGATGACGTTCAAACACTTCCTGAACAAAATCAATGTGTTTATAGCAGCTATGTCAAGGAGATTATAAAAGACCACCACAGGCCACCTTCGTGTTGAAGCTTTCACCGAATATTTCCTTATCATCTGATCCAACACATCCACGCCAACCTCCGTATGGTTGTAGTAGACCACAGGCTCTGGCTTTGCTTTTGGGCCACTGAGGGTACCGGCTGAAGTGTGGGCAGTACTAAGCACACACACATTTGTTTGTGCTTTGCACTGATAGACAGTGAGTGTCACACTGTTGTTTTTCAGCACCTTCCTGCTGAATAGTGGGCTTTTTTCTTTGACACAGGGAGGAAGCTCTCTTCTGCTCTTGTTCATTGTGCCAACAAGACTCGTCTTCTTGGACTGCAGTTCTTCTGCAAGTTTCAGAGAGGTGAAAAAGTTGTCGGTGGTTACGTTCCTTCCTTTCCCTGTAAAAGGCTCCACCAGATTCAGCACCACACTGTCCCCCAGCCGCTGCTCTGCGCGTATCATCTTTGCCTAGTTAAGGCGCACCGTTCAGCATGTACTTAGTGGTGACATCTGCTGCAAGCCACATTTTGATGCCGAACTTATCGGGCTTATTTGCCATGTACTGCAGAAAGCTGCATCGGGCTTTGGTTGGCAGGAGTTGCTCGTCGAACTGTAATGTCAGCTCCAGGTTTGTAGCAGGAGATGCTGTTTTTCACAAAACCCTCCCAGACCTTGTTTATCAGCGCAAATTTTGATATTTGGATACGCGTGCTTCTTGTCTCCTTTTTGTCAAACCGCAAGAATCGCATTATAATTTGTAAACGGTTCCTTGACATTGTTTCCTTGAAGAAGTTGAATCCCCACTCCGCGGACCAGAAGCTAGACAGCTCCATATTTCGCCCCCCCGTATGCTCCCCGGACATAAACAAGAGCAATAAATGCCATAAGCTCATCCACCGTCATGTCCCACGAATCATCCCCCAAAACCCTGCGTGCTTCTATGACAGTGCAGTCCCGGATATGCGCCAGCATGCCAGGGTCAACTAAACAGAGAAAGGCGCTCAGGGCATCGTGGATGTTTCGCTGGGCATTTGCGGTGGGTCACTCGGCCTCAGTCAGAACATTCTGACTCACTGTCCACCGCGACTGTAAATAGTGTAATTTGTCCTTATAATTCTTGTAAGACTTATAAAAATTTGGTTAGGTGTACTTATATTATCAAGTATAACATTCTTGTTACCATTAAAGGAAAAATAAATACATTCTTACAACAAAGAATAACTTTAACATTTTTTAGTATCTAAAACAAAAACAATCTAAAGAGTATCAAAGTGTGTGCACTTTATATCTACTGCTCTGTGCTGTGTATGCCAAAAAAACAACAACCCTACACTAGCTATAGCAAATAGTCCCTGCGCACACTCTGACAATGAGAGCGCCACACTGCCACCTACTGTAGTGGATGTGCAATTACTTTATTCTAGTACGGCAAAAAAAAAGCATGTTCCAGGAAGAAACATCCAGCAGACCCTGTTTCACTGTGAGCAGCTTCTTCCATGTCCGACAGGGGGAACCTTTAAAGTTATTCAAGCCTGTCGTTATGACAAAGTATAAAAACGTTGAAAGGTTATTAATATACTGGCAATGTACTGTTAAGCAGCCAGGTGTCTGAGGGTTTTCGTTTGAAAGCTGACCAATACATTAGTTCTTGGGAATAAGACAAATGAGAATATAAAATGTGTTTCCACTAATTTTTTTTTTAATTTTCCATGCAGGAATCACTCATGAAAATATAGTTCATGAAGCAAAGAAATATTGGAATGCAACGGCATCATTGCAAGGAGCCCAGGTATAAAACACTAAATATATTCATGTTTCAATGCTGCTCATTTTTCTACTACGTTTGAAGAGCTTTCAAAAGTGCATCAATTAATTCAGTTGTCTAATGAACTGTCGCCGTGTGAAATAATTATCTTCCAACTATCTCCCCAGTTTTCAAATGTCCCGAGAAGATTTGGCCCTCCAAATCTGAAGATGATGTTTGTTTGTGGCCAGTGCTGGAGAAACGGCCAACTGAGTGAGGCTGACAAAAACAAGAAGTATTGCACAGCTAAGGCAAGGCATACGTAAGTGTTCCCATTTCTCCTGGGTTGTTTTTTTAAAAAAAACGCACAAATATTAAAACAATTTAATACACGACTGGTGTCTTTCTGATTTTTAGGTGGGCAAAAGACAAAAGGGTTGTGCTTGTAAGTTCTCATGAAAGGAAAAAGTGGACAACAGTAAGACCACTTCCAACCAAAAAGCCCATCCCATCTCAGTTTGAGGTACAAATCCAGCTTTTCTTTCTCGCCAAAGGCTATGTTCACAATGCAGGAAATGCGACCCAAATCCGATCTTTTTTTGCCCGTATGCGACCTATATCTGTCTTTTTCACGGCAGTGTGAAACGGCCCAATTCCCATATTTTCACCCCGGTATCTGAGGGGTTTTTTTTTCTCCAAGTTTTTTTTTACTAAACTTTATCGAACACTTTTAGAAACAATTCACCATTACTTCCGCAAACAGTGCGCTGCTCTTCAACGTCTTCACTGCAAAAATGGATATAAAAATAAGTAAAATGTTTTTAAAAATTAGTGTTTTTGTCCTAGATTTGAGCAGTTAAATAAGCCCATCTGCCAATGGAATGAGTATTTTGACCCCTAAAATAATATAATTAGACATCCTGCACTTGAAATAAGATGAGTTGTTACTATTTTAAGGAAAAAAAATCTTATTCCATTGGCAGATCATATTATTTACATGCTCAAATCACAGACAAATACACAAATTTTAAGAAAAATGTCTTTATTTTTAGTTCGGTTTTTGCAGTGTTCTGTTATCGGCGCACGCAGGTTATGCGCTCTTAAACCATTCAGCCAGAAATCATTTAATAGTAGTATGAACGGCAACCTAAAAAAATCAGATTTCAGCAAAAACAAATTTGGATTTGCACATCAAGACCTGCAGTGTGAACGTAGCCTAAGAATGATGAACTCTTGCTCTGTGTTTCTGCTTTAAAAGTGGTTTCCACTAACTGGTAACTTAGTCTCTCGGTCTGTTTTTAGATCTGCATGCACGTGACGGCGGGCAAGAAGTGTCAATACATCGGCAATTGCACGTTTGCCCACAGCGTGGAAGAAAGAGACCTTTGGACCTACATGAAGGAAAACAACAGTGAGTTTTCAATCAGAGCTCTCGGCTCGCCCGCCCGGTCGGATTTCGTCAGGACAATTTAATTACTTTGCAATTTGGGGACCTTCATTTTACGTCCTTCTGCAGTTCCAGATATGGATCAGCTTTATGAGCAGTGGCTGCAGTCTCAGAGGCCTGGCTGGGGTGAAGAGATGTCCAATAATTCTTTCAGGGAGAACGGCAAACAGATCCATATGCCGACGGACTATGCCGAGGAAGTGGTGAGTTGCAGAACCCGGCTGCCTGTGCACACAATTCATGTTTAACCTGGAAATATATAAACTGCTGGGCAGAGAACCGAGAGCTTGCTTTCTATAAACGGCCTAGAAATAAACATCCCTGTGACAGCTTGTTGGATTTTCATTGAGTTCTGGTTTAACTGTCCGTGCAGTAATTAAACAAAAAAAAAACATAAAAGCAGTTTTCTCTCTTGCAGGCCGGCAATCATTGTTGGCTGTGTGGTAAGAACTGCAACAGCGAGAAGCAGTGGCAGCAGCATATCACTTCAGAGAAACACAAAGAAAGAGTTTTCAACTCCGAGGACGATCAGAACTGCTGGCAGTACCGATTTCCCACCGGCACTTTCAAAGTTTGTGAGAGGTAGGATCAGATTTAACAGCCGGTCCGTTCCTCGTTGCCGGGTCTCTCTTCTGTACCTTTTCATCTTTTGACGCCGTGTTTCAACAGATTTCTCAAAGGCACGTGCACGGAGGACGACTTGTGTAAGCTGGCTCACGGGGAGCAGGAGCTGAAGGAGTGGATGGAGCGTAGGGAATTCCTTTTGATGAAACTCGCCAAAGCCAGAAAAGACCATCTTATAGCACCAAATGACAATGATTTTGGAAAATACAGTTTTCTGCTTAAAGACATTAAATAACATGCTGGAAATTTCGACGCTCACTTGCAAATAAGGCAGTATTCAGTCTTGAGTCGGGTCATTGTTAAAGGCCTCTGCTTGGAGCAGGAAGTAGCCTGACGACAGCATGATTTTTTTTTTTTTACAGCGGGCGTTCTGGACCGGCCCTGGGGTTGGTGGCTGTTTTTTTGTTTTTTCATCCTCTGATCCAATCTACAGAGTGTTATCATTAACGGCAAATATTCAGTGTGCCACACCTGAAGCTTTGCTACAACGTTCTTCAGTAGAACATCTAAAAGCGGTAACAACAATAGCATGTGTAAACCTTGATCCGAGACATGTTCCGATGCTTAGTCAACTTTAAAAAAAAAAATAATAATTTTCTTTTCATAAAACATTTGTATGTTAATGACCTTTCCAGTTTAAGTATTAAAACTACTTAAAATGAGAGTTGACGTTAATGTTTTAAAATCGGTCAACGTAGGTCATTTTCACTTATCATTTATCTAATAGTGTTACCGGTGTGATGGGCACCCTACCAAATAAAGCTACCCTTTTTTTTTAATCTACTGGAAGTGTTTTATTAAGTTTTGAGATGCATCCGCCTTACACGGACACATAATGCAGCTTTGAAACAAGATGTTTAGAAAACACAAAACATTGGGACAAAAACAGACGTACAGAATGTTTTTATACGTAGGGAAGCGCTAACGCATCCTGGTGAGTTGAGCGTTGTGAATGCCGTTCAGTCTGCGCGGGTAGAGTTACAGGAGTCCGCTTCGGCCGTCCGACATCCAGGCCAGCACCTGCTGCAGCTCCTCCACCTCCAGGCTCCACATCTGTCGGTGGAGCGCAGCGAACTCCGACAGGTCTGCCATCTTCACGGCGCGGACGACCGGCTCCGGCGATACGGCCTGGACCACGCCCATCACCATTACATATTTACCTGCAACAGCAGCAGGTAGTCGACTGGTCAAGGCGGATCCACCGGCAAAAAGGGCTGCATGTGCAGGAAGAGGCGAAGCTTCTGGCTCTGACATACAAACCCTGACAAGAACAGTCTACGCTGCTGAACGCGTAACCGGACGGGAGGTTTAAAACGATTCAGTAACAGTTTATATTAAAGTCATTACAGCTGCTTAATGTATCACAGTGCAGTGCTCATTACAGTATCTGTTGGGCTATTTGTGGTGTCAGACATTGATTATAACTGGCCAGTGAAGTCACTCCCAAATGGACACCAGCTGTGTTTTATTTTTGGTAGCCGAGGCGCAAAAGTTCACAGCAGCAGAAAAGTGTCCGAAAAATGTGAATTGGTTCCAAATGATAAGCGCAATTTATTTTAGCATCAGTACTGTATATTTAGAGAGTAAAGTTGAATCTATTTTAATTTCCCATCGAATCCCACCACATCTGCCACGAACTTGCTGCCAGAATGTCTGAAAGTAAAAAGTGTTTAACGCTTATTAAAGCTAAACGTGATGAAATATGCGGATCAATAAGGAGCAGAAGACTTGGGTTCTGAACGTGGATTCAACTCTGGAAAAAAAAAACTTCTGTTTTGCATCAATGTGCATACTTGTTAATATTAGATATATTGGCAAGAAATATTCAAGAATTAAGAAGGAATGTTAGGATTGATCATAAGAGTTAATGAGCTGTACTAGACCAGCTTGTGGTTCTGATGGGGCGTTCAGGAAGCCCAGGTTTCTGTAATGGAGATCTTCAGCTTGTCTGCGTTGGGTCGGGTTTCTCATCTTCCTCTTGAACAGACACTTAGCGAAGGTACCAGGTCCTGCTAGTATTTCCATGATGGTTTGTCGGCAGAGCACGAAGAGCTCCAAAGCGTCCTGGCAGATGGTTTTGCTGACTTTGGAATTGATAAACCACAGTGGACCAACACCGCTCCCCAAATCCCCACTGGCTGGAGAAACTACACTGGACCTCAAGCAGCTTGGACTCTGCACCTCTTCCTTCAGTACCTTTGACCTTGGTTTCCAAATAAAACGGCAAAATTACTTTGATCTGACGAGAGGACCGACTGTTGATCACTGAGCCACAGTCCAACCCTTTTACTGCTTTGTGACCCAGTTCTGATGTCCTCACCAGTTCAGGAATGCTTAACGACGAAGAATGTGACGGCTGATGATGCTGTGGCTCCAGTGGCAGTCCATGGATGCTCAATCTGGCACTCTCTTCAATGGCCTTTCCTTCACAATCCTCTTAAGGCTGCGGTTTGCCCTGATGAATCTGTTTATTAGTTTTACCACTTTTTTCCCTCCACTCAACTTTCCATTAACAAGCAATAGAACTCTTTGAACAATCAGCTTCTCAAGCAAAAACCTTTGGTGAGTCCGGACCACTGGACACTCCTCCCCATGTCTGACTGCATAGACTAAAATCTCAGTTTGAAATGTTTAGATGTTTTTTGTTATTTCCTGTGACACTGGATTTTGATGTTGGGCCTAAATAAATATAACTGAAAAAAAAAAAAACCATTTCACTGCGTGTTATAAATCTATAAAACACACTAAGTTAACTTTTTCAGAAAGCTTTGGATACCTCCTGGATTACCTGGGAGCAAACACGGTTTGCCTTGGG